>NC_069678.1:35793797-36076297 GCF_023699985.2 Odocoileus virginianus
CACTGAGGATGTATGGATTTGCCTGCCATTTGGCTCTGCTGGGTTCTTGCACATCAAATAATCACTGGGGAAGACACAAGCCTCTGGAAAAGCTGGGGCACTCTCTGCTCAGCATACAGCAGCCAACAGCTACCCCCATCACCTGAAAGTCATCTCAAGGCCTTGGCCAATGCCCTGACAGGGGAGGGAGGGAGGCAGCTGAGAGCAGATCATGCAAGCACAGGCCTGCTCTCTAGCATCTTCCGAGACCCTTCAACACACCAGGCAGTGGCCAGACCAGCACCTGACCCCACATTACCCATCTGTGCAGGGATGTACTGCTCATTCAGCTGGTCTTCAACCAGCTCCTACGATGGAATTTTGGGCATCAGAGCACCACCAGTTTCCCTCCCTTCCTTTAGAACTGCAGCTTGGTTTCTGGGGTGACTTTGCAGCCACAAAAGCTAGAGGAAATAAGAGTACTTTCCCTTTAAGTCCTTTTGACAAACTCCTTTCTCACCATTCACCTCAAAACTCAGGTCAACTGTGTTTCATTAGGAGTGTCTTGATACTGAAACAGAATTCAAGACAGCAATAAATAGAAAGGTAAGTCAGGTGATATACGGTTTTGAAATAAAACAAGTTTGCATAGTAACTGGTTCCAGATTGCCTTACAGTCTTGCTTGGCAGGTAGAGATTTATTCCTGATAGCGAACCAGATGTCACACTTGCTTTTCTAAGACATTTGCTTTTATCTCCAGCAGTTCCTGATGGAATAGATACAAAGGAAAGACTAGAGCCTTGTTTAAGCATCCTGACACCGGAGAGGATCAGATCATCTAAGAGTTTCCAATCTAGGTCTTAACAGCTTTCAAAAATCAAACATGTTAAAACAAAACAAAACAAAAGCACTGAGAGGCAGTTGAGTATTTTGCCAGCCTTTGTGTAAGGAGAGAGAAGGGCAAGAACCACCTACAGTATGCGGTGTGCGGTTTAGCTCTTCTAGAAGAAAATGAGGCCTCCAGAAATTGGTTACTGGCTTTGGAGAGAAAAGGCGGAGTCCTTTGACAAGACTTCATTGTTAACAGTGAACCCGGAAACTCCTCTGAGACCTCTTTGTGCCGGGAGTGGCAGCCTCCTCCTGCCACCCCAGATGGATGGCAACATCCTGCCCTGGCCTTTTCTGCCGCTCCCTTTCATTCTCTCCCCTTGATGGCTCAGACAGTAAAGACTCCGCCTGCAATGCGGGAGACCTGGGCTCAATCCCTGGGTCGGGAAGATCCCCTAGAGAAGGGAATGGCTACTCACTCCAGTATTCTTGCCTGGAGAATTCCATGGACAGAGAAGCCTCATGGGTTACAGTTCATGGGATTGGATATGACTGAGCAACTACACTTTCACTTTTTTCACTTCCCTCCAGTGCAGCCTTGGTTGGACTTTCTGGATTAGCAAATGCCAAGTGCTCAGGATCCTGGCCAGTCATGCAGACTCTTTGCAGACTGATGCAGGCAGGGCAGCACGGCACCCAGACCCTCAGCAGTGCTAACACATGGACTTTCCCTCCATATCTCTGTCATTAACAGGAACCAGCTCCCAACTCCTGGTCCCAGAGCCTCGTAGCTCAGGATCTCCAGAGAGACTGTCCATCCTGCTCTGTCAGCTCCGGGCGGACAGGAGCATCTCCTCTGACCATGCTGTCTGGTCTTACTCTGAAGTCAGGCGGTGCACAGTGGAGTGGCCATGGGCTGGCCAGACCCTCTGCCAGGAAGCTGACACTAAACCTGGCTTTTTTTTTGGTATTTATTTATTTTTAATTGATGATTGTTTTACAGTATTGCTTTTATTTCTGTCATACATCAGCATGAATTAGTCATAGATGTACATATGTCCCGGAGAAGGCAGTGGCACCCCACTCCAGTACTCTTGCCTGGACAACCCCGTGGACGGAGGAGCCTGGTGGGCTGCAGTCCACGGGGTCGCGAAGAGTCAGACATGACTGAGCGACTTCACTTTCACTTTTCACTTTTATGCACTGGAGAAGGAAATGGCAACCCACTGCAGTGTTCTTGCCTGGAGAATCCCAGGGACGGGGTCGCACAGAGTCGGACACGACTGAAGGGACTTAGAGGCAGTAGCAGTCGCAGCACATATGTCCACTCCCGCTTGAAACTCCCTCCCACTCCCCACCTTCCCCACCCCTCTGGGTTGTTACAGAGCCGCGGTGTGAGTTCCCTGCCTTCCTGACTCAGCTCTGATCAGTTCCGCGGGGGAAGTTCTGTGGAGAGTGACTCCCAGAAGAGAGGCAGTACTTACGGGGGATGGGAGCCTGAGTGGTGAATTTAGGGGCTGTGGTTGGGATGGGGTTTTATTCGTTTTTGATTGCTGGGTAACGAATTACCACAAACCGAGTGGCTGAAAACAGTACAAATGTGTGATCTGTGGGTAGGAAGTCTGACAACAGGTCTCACTGGGCTAAGTTAAGGTGTCAGCAGGGCTGAGGTCTTTCTGCGGGAGAATCTGTTTCCTTGCCTTTTCCAGCCTCTGAGGCCGCCGCCACTTCCTGCCTTGTGGCCCCTCCTCCACCTTCAAAGCCAACTGTGTTGCTTGCTCTCAGCACGCTTCTGTCATCACAGCTTTCTTCCCTGACCACAGAAGGAAAGGTTCTCCACTTCTAAGGACTCACTGGGCTAGTCTGGATCATTTGGGGTCATCTCTCCATCTCATCGTCCTTAACTTGAGTCTTATCTGCAAAGTACCTTATTGTGAGTTGAATTGTGTCTCCCAGATTCAAAGACGGAAGTCTTCAACCCCAGAATGTGAACTTATTTGAAAATTGAGTCATAATGTAATCAGTGAAGATTTTGTCCTGAAGGGCAGGTCTTAACCAAATATGATTGATTTCCTTATTGAAAGGGGAACACGGACACACATAAAGGGAAGATGATGCAAAGAAACACAAGGAGAAGGTACATGTCCAGGAGAGAGGCCTGGAATAGACAGTCCAAGAGAAAGGCCTGGAACAGACAGAGGCTTTCCTCACAGCCCTCAGAAGGACCCATCTTGATTTTGAACCTGTAGCCTCCAGAGCTGTGAGAAACTAAGTTCTGTGATTTAAGCCACCCAGTTTGTGGTACTTTGTTAGAGACGCCCCAGCAAGCCAATAGACCCCTTCTGCCATGTAAGATAACATATTCACTGGTCCTAGGGATTAGGACATGGACATTTCTGGGAGGTCATCATCCTGCTGACCAGGGGTTTCATCCGTGGATCCCAGTCAGTGTTATTTATTTGACTTTGTCTTAGTTCTGTGCTCAGCGGCTCCTCTACCATAAATTAAATAACAGACTGGATCACAGGCTTGTTGCTCAGAAACACCCCTGCAAGCCTGAGAGGAGACTCAAACAATTGGGCCTTGCATGGGAAGCCCGTCCAGCTTCAGACACTGGACTTTTTGTGAGCTACATGCAAAGGTGCTGGTATTTCCTGCCATTTTTGAGAGGGAGACATTGTGTTTGCAGAATTCAGTGAACTGGACATTATTGGCTATTTTCTCAGAACAAATAAAAATAAATAGCAGCGATGTCAGCAAAATGGTGAGATAGGTGTTTTCTCTTGTATTTCCACCAAAGGGCAGCAATTATGACAATCATCCACAGAGGAGAGTGCCTTTGTCGCTATTCAGGAGTCCAGTGAAGAAGTTACACACACACACACACACAAAGAAGTTCCACACAGCACCGGAGGAAAAGCAAATCCAACACCAGACACATTGAAGAGGGTAAGAGGAAGAGTTTGATGTATGGATTCACTCATGTGTGGAATCTAAAAAAGAAAAAGAAAGAAAAACTGGAATTTTAGAAGCAGAGAGTAGAATGGTGATCACTGGGGGCCACTGGGGTGGGGAAGATGGGGAGATGATGGTAATAGGGTACAAGTCTTCAGTGATGGGATGAATAAGCTCTGGGAAGCTAACATACAGCATGGTGACTGCAGTTGAAAACACTGTATTTGTACTTGGAAGTTGCTAAGAGAATAAGCTTTAAGTGTCACCGCACAAGAAAGGTAACTACGTGTGAGGGATGGATGTGTTAATGAACCTGATTATGGTAATCACTTCACAGATATGTCAAGTCATCGTGATGTAGCTTTAAATATATACAATTTTGTCAATTACACTCCAATATAGCTGAACAAAGGTTATAAAAATCTTGAAATTGTAGAATCCAAATAATTTTGAAGATTCACTACTCCCTTCTATATTTCATCTGTTTATGAAAAATATAGTTTTAAAAATGTGTGAGCAAGGACTTCTCTGGCTGTCCAATGGTTAAGACCCTGTGCTTCCAATACAGGGGATGCAGGTTCGATCCCCAGTTGGAGAAGTAAGACCCTATGGGCTGCTGCAGTGTAGCCAGAAAATAAATGTGTAAACATAAAAAAAGAAACCAAAAAACTGCTATCCACTGTGTTACCCTCACTGCATGAGAGAGATTGCCTCCCCCAGACAACAGTGAGTAAGCGTCTCTCTCGGCTCTTCAGAGCCATCCCGCCACCCACACGTGGACCATGAAGAGGTCAGCAAGGGCCCTTTGCCCTGCGGGTCCTTGGAGCTGCTTTTGGGTTTAGTTAGGCCAGATGCCAGAGGCAGAAACTGACACAAAATAATAGTATGTGAGATATGAAAGCAGCAGATTAACCAGAAGAGTAAATCTGTGACTGATAATACAACAATGGGCTCATGCTCACTGCAAAAAAAGGGTTCACCTTCTCCATTTCCCCTGCCATTACCTTCAGCACATCCTTCTGCTCTTTGATTTGGACCTGCAATATTCCTAGGGCTTCTCAGGTGGCTCAGTGATAAAGAATCCACCTGCCAATGCAGGAGAAACAGGAGACATGTGTTCGATCCCTGGGTCAGGAGGATCCCCTGGAGAAGGAAATGGCAACCCACTCCAGTATTCCTGCCTGGGAAATCCCATGAACAGAGGAGTCTGACAGTCTACAGTCCATGGGGTCGCAAGGAGTTAGACACAGTTTAGCACCCAACAATATTCCTACTTGGTTCCCTGTTTTGGTCCCTTGCTGCTTTTCGTCCTCTAGCTGCTGCATTTAAAATCGGGAAAAAGAAAAGCAAAACACAGGCATACACACAGACACACACACATCTGACAGTGTCATTTGCCTGCTTAGGCTTTTAAACAGCCGGAGTCCCCCATCACCCAGAAAGCCCAAGTTTCTGACTGCAGTGTACAAGGCCCACTCCAAGTGGATTGAGCCTGCTTTCCAGCCTCATCTTTCACTGTGCAACAGGGGGAGAGCCTATTTCAGAATTTCTAAAAGTCTGGTCACTCAGCACTAGAACTAGCATTCTGGGGTCCTTGTGGGAAGTCCCAGTCCTCAGGACTCAGAGTCTTAACAAGCACTTGAAGCAATGCTTATGTGCCCAAAGCTGGGCTCCGCTATAATCGAGGGTCATGGTTCCTTTTCCCTCGGTCTCAAACACCGTTCTCCTCTGTGTCCACTTCCTCTTTTGAGGTAGTGTTCATAGGGCATCTTCTCCTTCTCAAGTGAAATACATTTCCCCCTCTCTCTATCCTCCTAGCACTTTATACAGACCATCATGACACAGCTTTGTTCCACAGATGTTTGCTGCAGATCTGTCTCTCCTGCTGAATGAAGAATTCCTTGTCGCTAGGAACCATATCTTGTTTAGTGTTTCCCCGCTGAGTAACTACAGTTTCTCTGTATAGCTGACCATTTTCCCCTTTCGCCTTGGCCACATAATGCCCTTAGAGTCAAATTCACAGCTCAGGTATCACAATTACGAAGGCTGTCATCGGCCGTGTATCCGTATCTTCTTTTTCCCCTACATGTGACCTATTTTAATTTATATTTGCCTTGCCCAGAGTTTTCAAAACCTGTATTTGGCCATTTTATTTTATATGTTTCTGCTACGAGCTGCCTCAGATCCTTTCTGGAAGAAGGTGAGAGGGACATAAATTATTCATCTCAGTATTCCTACCACCCAGGACAGCATCTGGCAGATAGAAAATACTCAATAACGTTTTGTTAAATTTAATCAAAGGAATAAAGTTATGTGGATTCTGTGACAGCTATTGGACTCATCGCTTAGAAGACTTTCTTCTTGCTTATTTCTGATTTTTACTGCAGTTCTCAAGAGCTAACACTGCTAGGAGAGTGTCTGATGGACCTGGATCTGTTACAACACAAAATTCATTTGATTTCAGCAACCTAATTAGCTCAGTTTTCCACCTTGGTCTATGTGCAACCTATTTTAGGAACTCAAGCTACTCAGAAACACTGTAATCTAGAATTAATCTTACAAGATGGCGAACAGGTAGAAATCTGCCAGGAATTTGGCAACGAAGCAAGGATAACATGTCTCACTCAACAGGGAAAGAGGTGCGCAGATGAGGTTGCACAGGGTGGGTCAGGGGCCGGCACACAGGGCCCTAAGGAAGGGTCTCGGAGACGGAGAGGTGCCTTGGGAGACGGTGGTCCAGCAAGTGTGAGGAGCCGTGGGCAGGAGCAAGGCTCCTGTTTCCTGAAGACACAGCCCTGTGCTGTCCCCAGGAGCTCCTGGAAAGATGAGTGTGTCAAAGACGTCAACGTCGAATGATAAAACTACAAAGAGATAAGTGAAACATCTTGAAAAAGGAAAAAAGTCACTTTTTAAAATGTTGATGTCTAATGTTTTCTTAAGAAAAGCTATCTTCTCCATCCTTATGCATTATAGCTGAAGAAATAACAGCAGCACCCAAGTCTCTTTAAATTGGAGAATTTTTCCCCCAGGAAACACACGAACATGTATGGTCTTGTCACCTCAACTCTCTCAACAAGTCCCTCACGCTTCCAGTTAACTATTTTCAAAGCATCATTCAATCGGAATTTTTTTCCTTTGAAGAAAAATAAAGGGAAGCTAATCTATCCATTGTTACGCAGCCAACGATGTATAAAACCATGCCTTATTTAAATTTGCTTCCAACGTCTTTGTTTCAATCAAAAACATTGATTTAGTGTGTTTTCTCTGTGAAAACCTAGAGAATCTGAGATCGTTCTTTAAACAACATAAAAGAAAGGTACTGATATTAAACAATGAAAATGGGAAGTTTGTCAAAATGAATTTCTTACATTATTACCATGCTATCCGGCCCATTATAATAAAACATGGCTCTTTTCCCCCAAATGAAATTAACAGAGGAAACATGAGTTACAGTTTGGGATACCTGTGTTGTCCTAGGTCAGTGAACTATTAGTCCTGGCTGAGGGTTTGGTTTCAGCCTCAAAGGATTAGATGTTAAGGGTAGAACAGTCAGCCAGTCAGCTGAGGCAAGGGGGCTGGTTACCGGGGGTTTGAGGGTCAGCTGGCAGGTTATCCCCAGTGGCTCAGACTGAAAGAATCCACCTGCAATGTGGGAGACCAGGGTTCAATCCCTGGGTCGGGAAGATCTCCTGGGGAAGGGACTGGCTTCCCACTCCAGTATTCTTGCCTGGAGAATTCCATGGACAGAGGAACCTGGCAGGCTGCAGTCCGTGAGGCTGCAAAGAGTTGGACACAACTGAATGACTAACACTTCCACACTTTCATACTAGTGGGTTATGTCAGAGTAGGATCAGGGTTGGGGGTTATGTGTCAGCCCCTCTAAGGCAGGGGCCTCCTGCTCAGCTGCAGCAGAGCAGAGAGTCCTGCCCGTTGTCTGCCGTTGTCTGGGGTTGTCAGCCCCAGACCCAGTCAGCAGCACCAATCCCCTCATTCTGAATCCATGAATCACACCACGTGTTCAGGCAAACAGCCAATTCAGAGGAACCTAGTACCTGGCGTGAGATAAGCCTGGCTTCTGTAAGCCTGGGGGTGGGGGTGGGGCAACTTGGAAACCTCTCTGTGCCCTCGAGGCTACTTCTTCTGCAATCCCCTAATTTCTGAAATCTTGTAACTGCTTTTAAACACGTCCTCTGCAACGCTCTTGTTTCCCATCTGCAACCTCAGCTCCTCCAATTCCCATTGCAACCTCAGCTCCTCCACGGTGTAAGTCCTGACACCTTGTCAAACTTGGGCCAGCCCCAAGTGTGCATGCATGCTACTCAGTCCTTCAGTTGTGCCCAGCTCTTCGTGACCTCATGGGCTCTGGCCCACCAGGCTCCTCTGTCCTTGGCATTTCCCAGGCAAGAATACTGACCTGGGTTGCCACTTCCTTCTCCAGGGGATCTTCCCGACCCAGGGAACGAACCCTTGTCTCTTGAACCTTCTGCGTTGGCAATGGAGTTCTTTACCACCATGCCACCTGGGAAGCCCCAGGCCAGCCCCATCCCAGGGCCCATATCTGACTTGTTGAACAACAGATGCACCATTTCCCATCTCACATTCCAAACCAGGGACCTGTCTGGTTCATCCTTGCTTCAGTCCAAGTCCCTAATCATTCCCTTCCATGCTTTCTTATGTCTCTCATAACTGCTCCTGTTACCAGGTCAGATCATAATATGGGAATGGCACCACCTTCCTATGTGGACAGCTCAAAATGCAGGAGTATCGACATTCCAGGGCCACTTGTGATGAGGGGCAGATGAGAGCTGATAAGTACATATTTCCTTCTTTCATCCCCCGTGGACGTTCTAGAACACTCTTCATATGGATCCTCAGAAAACTCCACAGGGTCAAGACCTATTGTCCATGCCGTGGTCAACTTAGCCACAGATCCTTTTCTTGGCTTCCCTTCCTTCTCCGTGTCTTTTCTCTCACTCCCGCCCCCTGCGGCCACATTCTCAAGTAAACTGCCTGTAGGTAAGTCTTTGTCTCAGGCTCTGATTTTAAGGGGACTTGGCAGGTGGGCCGGAGGAGGCAATGGCACCCCACTCCAGTCCTCTTGCCTGGACAATCCTGTGGACGGAGGAGCCTGGTAGGCTGCAGTCCATGGGGTCTCGAAGAGTCGGACTCGACTGAGCGACTTCACTTTCACTTTTCACTTTCATGCATTGCAGAAGGAAATGGCAACCCACTCCAGTGTTCTTGCCTGGAGAATCCCAGGGACGGAGGAGCCTGGTGGGCTGCAGTCCATGGGGTCTCGAAGAGTCGGACTCGACTGAGCGACTTCACTTTCACTTTTCACTTTCATGCATTGCAGAAGGAAATGGCAACCCACTCCAGTGTTCTTGCCTGGAGAATCCCAGGGACGGAGGAGCCTGGTGGGCTGCCGTCTATGGGGTCGCACAGAGTCGGACAAGACTGAAGCGACTTAGCAGCAGCAGCAGAAGCAGGCAGGTGGGCAGAAAGTAAGTGGCCATTTTTTTGAGAACACCACTCCATTCGGTCACATACTGCTCCCTGCTAGGGACTACAGTGATTTTTTTTTTTGTCGCTATTCAGTTTTTTTCATCCTGAAGACATGATGGGGTCCTAAACCTCCTTCTCCTTTCAAAGTCACTACAGATTTAAATGTCATGAAAAGATTAGGAGGAAGATCTGATCTTGGCAGAATGTAGCCAGCATCTCAGCCAAAGCCTTGGTAAGGGTGGGGCTTCCATAAGGCAGATGAAGATGTGAATTTGGACTGAAAATAAGAGCTACTCCTGCCACAAAGATAAAATAATTATTTTGGGAAGAAGACTCTCTCAGGACTGACATAACATGCAGAGATTATTGCTCATCACATAAATGCAGGCATCTGGGCTGAGGATGCAAGTCTATCTCCAACTAGCTCCCCCTGGGCTTCTCCACATCTCTCTCCTGGTAGCAGTCAAGGTTCCAGACCCCTTGTTTCCTTAAACGATTGTTACTTTTAATCAACATCCTCGCCTCTTCTCCCCACATACACTCTCAATGAATGGGAGGTCAGTGTCATCACTGTCAGCATGAAGATGTGCCAAGGGAAATCAGCAAGATGAAACAAATCAAGAGAATCCCCACCGCTGCCCCATTTGCATCTTATCTTAGCAGCAGAGGTGTACAGTGAACATCCCCTAGTGCCTTCCTTGATTTCCCTCCAACTTCTTGAGCACGGGCAGAACAGGAGTGTGCCCGCCTCTTACCAAGCTCTGAAATAACATTTTTTCATTTTTCCAGATGGAGAAGGAAATGGCAACCCACTCCAGTATTCTTGCCTGGAGAATCTCAGGGACAGAGGAGCTTGGTGGGCTGCCATCTATGGGGTCACACAGAGTCGGACACGTCTGAAGCGACATAGCAGCAGCAGCAGCAGCATTTTTCCAGGTGCTTATTTAGAAGTGGTTTTATATGGAGACTTTCTGCTAAGATGGGCGTTATCTTCCCAATTATTTTCATTCCATTGATCCATATTTGCTTTTGGATGAAATAGTTTATTCTTTAAGAATCCCACACTTTGAATAAAATCGTGGTACCTATAATAAATTATGCAAAAGACACTTTCTTTTTTTCCCCTAAATCTAATTGTAATCTAATGATCACTCATGAGTACCCCAAATCACTGCAGCCATAATCATCTCAGTGGTCATTAACCTGATGTCAAAACCAGACAAAGACATTATAAGAGAAGAAAATTACAGACCTATATACCTCCTTCAAGAATGTCATGCAAAACTCCTTAACAAAATTGACATGTCGTAACTAAGTGGGGTTTATCCCAGACATGTGAGATTAATTTCACATGAAAGAAATCAATTAGTATAATTCACCACAACAAAAGCTAAAAAAACAAAAACAAAAACCAACACATATGCTCATCACAATAAATATTTAAAAAGCATTTCAGAAAATTCAACACCCATTTACTATTTTAAAAACATATATTCTAGCAAAAAGGGAATGGAAGAGGATGCTTTCAACCTGATAATGAGGATATCATCTCAAAAAAATTAATGCTAACTTACCAGGCTTAACGGTAAAAGATTGTATGTTTTACCTTAAGATCAGAAATATTACCTTTAAGGGTAAAATCAGAAATTTTACCTTTAAAATCAGAAGAAAGGTTGTCAGCTCTTACCACTTCTGTTCAGCATTGTTTTGGAGATCTTAGAGTAATGAAGTAAGAAAAAGAAACAAAAGGTATGTAGATTGTAAAAGGATAACTAAAGCTGTCTTTGTTTGCAAAACTGTCCCTAATCATTCATGATAAACAAACCTTAGATATCTGCAAACTAGAGAAATAGTTCTTGCAAACCTACAAAATAGATTTTGTGACATAGACTTTTTGTGACACTATGGATTGTAGAACGTCAAGCTCCTCTGTCCATGGGATTTTCTAGGCAACAATACTAGAGTAGGCTGTCGTTTCCAACTCCAGGGGATCTTCCTGACTCAGGTATTGAATCCACGTCACTTGTGTCTCCTGCATTGGCAGATGGATTCTTTACCAACTGCGCAAACTGGGAAGCCCCACAAAGTAGATTACTGGAGCTAATTAATAAGACAGTTTAGTGAGGCTGCAGGATATAAAGTCAATATACAAAAATCAGTTGTTTCCCTCTACACTATCAATAAACAATCAAAAATCAAAATTATATCATTTAGAATCCTGTCAAAAATATGAAATACTTAGAGATAAACTTAACAAGCTACATATAAGACCAGGTCAATAAAAACCATATACCGTTATTGAGGGAGTTAAAGAACACCTAAAAAGTGGAGAGATGTACCATGTTAATGGATTAAAAGATTTAATATTGTACGGTCTTCCCAGATTAATCAATAGATTCAATGTAATCTCATCAAAAATACCATTGGCCTTTTTTGTAAAAAGTGACAAGCTGATTCTTAAGTTTATATGAAAGTACAAAGGGCATAGAAATAGCAAAAACAATTTTGGAAAAGAACAAAGTTGCAAAACTTATGCTACCTGATTTTAAGATGTACTATGAAACTACAATTACCAAGAGACTATGGTATCGGCATAGACATGCAGATCAATGTAATAGAACAGAGAGTCTAGAAATAGACACATAAATATAGAGTCAGTTAATTTTTGATGGGGATACCAATGCAATTCAATAGGGAAAGGATAATCTTTTCAATAAGTGATGCTTGGGAAAAAAAGAAAAGAAAAAGAGAAAGGAAGAAGAGAAAAGGGAAAAAAAGGAAGAAAGAAAAAGATTTTGACCAGTATACCATACCACATATATAAAAAACTTGAAATGGATAATAGACCTAAACGTAAGAAATAACACTGTAAAAATTCTGGAAAAAAAGCACAGGATGAAACCTGAATGACCTAGGATTTGGAATATATATATATATAAGAAGCTATTCTTTTTTCTTAATTAATTTATTTTTTATCAAAATATAATTGCTTTATTGAATTTTGCTGTTTTCTACCAAACCTCAACATGAATCAGCCATAGGTATACATAAATCCGCTCCCTCTTAAAACTCCCTCCCATCTCCCTCCCCATCCCTCCCCTCTAGGTTGATACAGAGCCCCTGTTTGAGTTTCCTGAGCCATACAACACATTTCCCTTGGCTATCTATTTTACATATGGTAATGTGAGTTTCCATGTTACTCTCTCCATTTATCTCACCCTCCCCTCCCCTCTCTGCATGTCCATAAGTCTCTATGTCTGTTTCTCCATTGTTGCCCTGTAAATAAATTCTTCAGTGACATTTTTCTAGATTCCATATATATGTGTTAGAACACGGTATTTATTTTTCTCTTTCTGACTCACTTCACTCTGTATAATAGGTTCTAGGTTCATCCACCTCATTAGAACTGACTCAAATGTGTTCCTTTTTCATGGCTGAGTAATATTCCATTGTATATATATATACCACAACTTCTTTATCCATTCATCTGTCGATGGCCATCTAGGTTTGCTTCCATGTTCTAACTATTGTAAATAGTGCTGCGATGAACAATGGGATACATGTGTCTCTATCAATTTTGGTTTCCTCAGGGTATATGCCTAGGAGTAGGATTGCTGGGTCATCTGGTGGCTTTATTCCTAGTTTTTTAAGGATTCTCCATACTGTCTTCCATAGTGGCTGTATCGATTTACATTCCCACCAACAGTGCAAGAGTGTTCTCTTTTCTCCACACCCTTTCCAGCATTTATTGTTTGTAGACTTTTTGACAGGGCCAGTCTAACCAGTCTAACCAGTTTTAGGTGATAATCTCATTATAGTTTTGATTTGCATTTCTCTAATAATGAGCAATGTTGAGCATCTTTTCCTGTGTTTGTTAGCCTCCTGGAGGTCTTCTTTGCAGAAATATCTGTTTAGGTCCTTTTCCCACTTTTTGATTGGGTTGTTTGTTTTTCTGGTATTGAGTTGTATGAGCTTCTTGTATATTTTGGAAATGAATCCTCTGTCAGTTGTTTCATTTGCTATTATTTTCTGCTATTCTGAGGGTTTTCTTTTCACCTTGCTTATAGTTTCCTTTGCTGTGCAAAAGCTTTTAAGTTTAATTAGGTCCCACTTGTTTACTTTTGTTTTTATTTCCATTACTCTAGGAGGTGGGTCATAGAGGATCTTGCTTTGATTTATTTCATTGAGTGGTCTGCCTATATTTTCCTCTAAGAGTTTTATAGTTTCTGGTCTTACATTTAGCTCTTTAGTCCATTTTGAGTTTATCTTTGTGTATGGTGTTAGGAAGTGTTCTAATTTCATTCTTTTACATGTAGCTGTCCAGTTTTCCCAGTACCATTTACTGAAGAGGCTGTCTTTGCCCCATTGTATATTCTTGACTCCTTTGTCAAAAATAAAGTACCCATAGGTGCAAGGGTTTATTTCTGGGCTTTCTATCTTGTTCTATTGGTCTATATTTCTGTTTTTGTGCCAGTGCCATGCTGTCTTGATGACTGTAGCTTTGTAGTATAACCTGAAGTCAGGAAGCTTGATTCCTCCAGTTCCTTTCTTCTTTCTCAAGACTGCTTTGGCTGTTCTGGATCTTTTGTGTTTCCATATGTACTGTGAAATTTTTTGTTCTTGTTCTGTGAAAAATGCCATTGGTAATTTGATAGGGATCTCATTGAATCTGTAGATTGCATTTGGTAGTATAGTCATTTTCACAATTTTGATTCTTCCTACCCAGGAAAATGGAATATCTCTCCATCTGTTTATATCTTCTTTGATTTCTTTCATTAGTGTCTTATAATTTTCTGTGTACAGTTCTTTCATCTCCTTAGGTAAGTTTATTCCTAGATATTTAATTCTTTTTGTTGCAATAGTGAATGGGATTGATTTCTTATTTGCTCTTTCTGATTTTTCATTGTTAATATATAGAAATACAAGTGATTTATGTGTATTGATTTTTATCCTGCAACTTTGCTAAATTCACTGATTAGCTCTAGTAATTTTCTGATACTATCTTTATGGTTTTCTATGTACAGTATTATGTCAATTGCAAACAGTGAGAGCTTAACTTCTTTTCTAATCTGTATTCCTTTTATTTCTGTTTCTTCTCTGATTGCAGGGGCTAGAAGTTCCAGAATTATGTTGAGTAATAGTGGTGAAAGTGGACACCCTTGTTTTGTTCCTGATTTTAGGGGGAATGCTTTCAGTTTTTCACCATTGAGAATAATGTTTGCTATAGGCTTATCATATATGCCTTTAATATGTTGAGGTAGGTTCCTTCTATGCTCATTTTTTGAAGAGTTTTAATCATAAATAGGTGCTGAATTTTGTCAAAGGCTTTTTCTGCATCTATTGAGATGATCATATGGTTTTTATCTTTCAGTTTGTTAATATGGTGTATCACATTGATTGATTTGCGTATATGAAGAATCCTTGCATCCCTGGAATAAACTCAACTTGATCATGGTGTATGAGCTTTTTGATGTGTTGCTGAATTCTATTTGCTCAAATTTTGTTGAGGATTTTTGCATCTATGTTCATCAGTGATCTTGGCCTGTAGTTTTCTTTCTGTGTGTTGTCTTTGTCTGATTTTGGTATCAGGGTGATGGTGGCCTTGTAGAATGAGTTTGGAAGTGTTCCTTCCCCTGCAATTTTTTGAAAGAGTTTTGGAAGGGTAGGCATTAGCTCTTCTCTAAATGTTTGATAGAATTCTCCTGTAAAGCCATCTGGTCCTGGGCTTTTGTTTTTTGGGAGATTTTTTATCACAGCTTCAACTTCAGTGCTTGTAATTGGGTTGTTCATAATTTCTATTTCTTCCTGGTTCAGCCTTGGAAGATTGAACTTTTCTAAGAATCTGTCCATTTCTTCCAGGTTATCTATTTTATTGCCATATAGTTGTTCATAATAGTCTCTTATAATCCTTTGCATTTCTGCATTGTCTATTGTAACCCTCCTTTTTCATTCCTAATTTTGTTGATTTGATTCTTCTCTCTTTTTTTCTAGAGGAATCTGGCTAAGGGTTTGTCAACTTTGTTTATCTTCTCAAAGAACCAGCTTTTAGCTTTGTTAATCTTTACTATTGTTTCTTTCATTTCCTTTTCATATATTTCTGCTCTGATCTTTGTGATTTCTTTCCATTTACTAATTTTGTTTTTTTTTTCCTTCTTTTTCCAGTTGCTTTAGGTATAAAGTCAGATTGTCTATTCAATGTTTTTCTTGTTTCTTGAGGTAGGATTGTATTGCTGTAAAATTCCCTCTTAGAACTGCTTTTGCTGCATCCCATAGGTTTTGAGTTGTTGTGTTCTCATTGTCATTTGTTTCTAGAAATTTTTTTTATTTCCCTTTTGATTTCTTCAGTAACCTGTTGGTTATTTAGAAATGTGTTGTTTAATCTCCATGTGTTTGTGTTTCTTACAGTTTTTTTCTTGTAACTGATATCTAGTCTCATAATGTTGTGGTCAGAGAAGATGCTTGATACAATTTCAATTTTCTTAAATTTACTGAGGTTTGATTTGTGACCCAAGATGTGGTCTATCCTGGACAATGTTCCATGTGCACTTGAAAAGAAGGTGTATTCTTCTGCATTTGGATGGAATGTCCTGAAGATACCAATGAGATACATCTCATCTAATGTATCTTTTAATACTTGTATTTCCTTATTACTTTTCTGTTTTGATGATCTGTCCATTGGTGTGAGTGGGGTGTTAAAGTCTCCTACTATTATTGTGTTACTGTCAATTTCTCCTTTTATGTCTGTTAATGTTTGTCTTATGTACTGAGGTGCTCTTATGTTGGGTGCATAGATATTTACAATTGTTATGTCTTCCTCTTGGATTGATTCCTTGATCATTTTGTAGTGTCCTTCCTTATCTCTTGTAATCTTTCTTTTAAGGTATATTTTGTCTGATGTGAGGATTGCTACTCCAGCTTTCTTCTGCTTCTCATTTGCATGGAATATATTTTTCCATCCTCTCACTTTCAGTCTATATGTGTCTTGAGGTATGAAGTGGGTTTCTGGTAGACAGCATATATATGGGTCTTGTTTTTGTATCCATTCAGTCAGTCTATATCTTTTGGTTGGAGCATTTAATCCATTTACATTTAAAGTAATTATTGATATATATGTTCCTATTGCCATTTCCTAATTGTTTGGAGTTGATTTTGTAGATCTTTTTTCTTCTGTTGTATTTCTTGACTGTACAAGTCTGTTTAACATTTGTTGTAAGGCTGGTTTTGTGGTACTGAATTCTCTTAACTTTTGCTTGTCTGAAAAGCTTTTAATTTCTCCATCAATTTTGGATAAGATCCTTGCTGGGTACAGTAATCTTGGTTGTAGATTTTTACCTTTCAGTACTTTAACTATAACCTGCCACTCTCTTCTGACCTGCAGAGTTTCTGCTGAAAGATCAGCTGTTAATTGTATGGGGTTTCCCTTGTATGTTACTTGTTGCTTCTCCCTTGCTGTTTTCATTATTCTTTCTTTGTGTTTAGTCTTTATTAGTTTGATTAGTATGTGTCTTGGCATGTTTCTCCTTGGGTTTATCCTATATGGGATTCTTTGTGCCTCTTGGACTTGATTGACTATTTCCTTTTCCATGTTGGGGAAATTTTCAACTATAATCTCTTCAAAAATTTTCTCAAACCCTTTCTTTTTCTTTTCTTCTTCTGGGACCTCTATAATTTGAATGTTGATGCATTTGATATGGTCCCAGAGGTCTCTGAGACCGTCCTCAGCTCTTTTCATACTTTTTACTTTATTCTGCTCTTCAGAAGTTATTTCCACCATTTTACCTTCCAGCTCACTGATTCATTCTTCTGCTTCAGGTATTCTGCTAATGATTCCTTCTAGAGTATTTTTAATTTCAGTAATTGTGTTATTTGTCTCTATATGCTTATTCTTTATTTTTTCTAGGTCTTTGTTAATTGATTCTTGCATTTTCTCCACTTTGTTCTCAAGGTTTTTGATCATCTTTACTATCATTATTCTGAATTCTTTTTCAGGTAATTTTCATATTTCCTCTTCATTTATTTGGACTTCTGTGTTTCTAGTTTGTTCCTTCATTTGTGCAGTATTTCTCTGCCTTTTCTTTTTCTTTTTTTTTTAATTTCTTTCCTTGAAGAAGGTTGAATTCTTTCTTCCTTTTGGTTTCTGCTGTCCTAAGATTGGTCCAGTGATTTGTGTGAGCCTCGTATAGGGTGAGATTTGTGCTGAGTTTTTGTTTGTTTTTCATCTGATGGGCAAGCTGAGTGAGGTGGTACTCCTGTCTGCTGATGATTGGGTTTGTATATTTGTTTTTCTTGTTGTTTGGATGAAACATCCTACACGGGGTGCTACTAGTGGTTGGGTGATGCCAGGTCTTGCATTCAAGTGGTTTCCTTTGTGTGAGTTCTCACTATTTGATGCTCCCTAGGGTTAGTTCTCTCCTAGTCTAGCGTCTTGGAGTCAGTGCTCCTACTCCAAAGGCTCAGGGTTTGATCTTTCCTAGGACGCCCTCCAACACTGTGCTGATCTCTGGACCTGCTGTGGGGGCCGCTCAGACTCTAATCTGGTCCTGCTCCTGTGTGTTCTTGCTTCCAGTGCCCACAGCTATCAGAGCTAGTGCGTTTTCTTTTGTGGGAGCTCTCAGTGGCCTTTTATATATTCCATAGACACAAAGTCTGCCTAGTTGATTGTGTGGATTTAATCTGCAGCTTGTACAGCTGGTGGGAAGGTTTGGGGTCTTCTTCCTTAGCCACACTGCCCCTGGGTTTCAAGTGTGGTTTTATTTCTACCTCTGCATGTGGGTTTTCCACTGGGGTTTAGCTCCTGAGGCTGCCCTGGAGGGCTTGGGTTTGCCCCTGTGAGGGCCAGGTGTGGAGGTGGTACAGCTGCTTGGGTTTCGGGGGTTCTGGCAGCACCAGGTACTCGGGGGGGTTGGCAGCTAGGGAAGCAGGAAATACAGTGCTCTAGAAGGGTATGGCAACCAGTATTGGCCAATACGCTCCAGTCTTCTTGCCTGGAGAACCCCCTTTCTGACAGAGAAGCCTGGCAGGCCACAGTCTACAGGGTCACAAAGAGTCAGACAGGACAGAAGTGACCCTGCATGCATAAACACAAGACTTTTCTTTTGGCCTGTGGCAGCTCCGCCCCAGTGAGAGTTGAGCGTGAAGGTGGTGCAGCTGCTTGGCTTGCGGGGTCCCTGGTGGCGCCAAGTGTGCAGGGACACAGACAGCCTCCATGGCAGGAGTTATGGCCCTATCAGAGTCTTTTTTTGAGCCTCTTGTAGCTGGCAATCAGAAGGCCTCTGGCCAGTGTTTCTCTGTAGCTCCGCCAGTTTAGGCACTTAGAGGGATCCCTTTCCTGGGGTCCTTCTCTGTTGTTCTATGCATCAGGCACACAGAGGGGCCCCCCTGACTGGGGTCCTACTCTGTAGGTTGGCGCATCAGGCACTTAAAGGGGCTCCTGGGTGGGGTCCTGCTCTGTAGTTCAGTGCGTCGGGCATTTGATGGGCCAGCCGCACTGTTGTTCAGCTGCTGATGCGGGCCTGTGGAGAGAGAGAGGCTATGGTGATGACGCCACCCTCTACACATGACTCAGCAGTATTGCCTTGCTTCCATGGCTGCCTGGCTTTCCTCCACAGGCATTTCCCACAACGATCTCCTCCCTCACATCCCCTCAATCTGTCTCTCCACGGTCAACAGCCCTCGCACTGGGATTGCTCCACAATTGCTAAACTCCAGCTCCCAGCCACTGCCCCTTCCAGGAGACCCACATTCCTGCCAGGCATATGTATGGCTGTGGCAAAGACTGTCTGATTCTCATTCCAGTTAGGCTGCCACAGATCAGCTGTTTCACTCTCAGCCTTAAATGTTTTTTCTCTGACTCAGACAATCGCCCTGCTTTGGGGATCGGATGCTTGCTTCAGTTCTCCCACCTGCCAAGGGCCGGTCCAGTCCTACTAACACTCCTGTTTTTCCCCCTAGTTCCTTTGTCCTACCGAGTTTTCCATAGTTCTATATATTCTTTTCCACTGGTCAAGCACTCCTGTCTGCTCTCAGCTGGTGTTCTGCATGCACTTTTGTGTCTGAAGGTGTATTCCTGATGTATTTGTGGAGAGAGATGTACTCCACATCCACCTACTCCTCCACCATCTTGTTCTCCCCTGGAAGATATTTTTAATGTTACTCAAAAAACACAAAATAGGAGAAACAGATGGGGACAAATATCAATATTGGACTTCACCCAAATTTAAAGTGCTTTCTCTTCAAAAAGCATTGTTAAGAAAATAAAAAGGCAAGTCATAGAGAGAGTATTTGTAAATCATGTTATACATAAAGAACTTCTAAAGTGGTGTCTTAGTCTACTTGATTACCGTACAAAATTTCACAGACTGGGTGGCTTAAACACAAAACTTTATTTTCTCACTACACTAGATGCTAGAAGCCTAAGATTAAGGTGCCAGCATATTGAGTTTTGGTGAGAAATCTCTTCCTGGCTTGCAGAGGGCTCCCTTCTCACCATGTCCTCACATGGCAGATAAAAAGAGACCCAACTCTTTTGTGTATTTTTATAAGGGGACTAATCCCATCACAAGGGCCCCATCTTCATGGCTTCATCTAAACCTAACAATCTCCCAAAGTCCTCACATCCAAGTACCATCACACTGGGGGTTTGGTTTTCAATATATGAACTGGTGTGGAGAGGGATACAGTCAGTACACATCAAGTAGGAAAATAAACAATCCAATTAAAAATGGGGAAACATGCTATCTCTCTGTGGTTTCAATTTGCAAGCAGAGCTACCAATGATTTTGAGAACATACTCTAGAGTTCACTCACCGTTCCTATTTTCTTTTCTAATGTTTTTAATGGAATATGTTGCTTTTCTTTTTGTTATTGATTTGTAGATGCTCTTTATATTTTTGGATGTTAATTCTTGTTATTTATATACCTTGAAAATATCTTCTCCTATTATACAGTTTGTCTTTTCAGCTGTATAATGCTTTTGGTGAAACATAGTCCTTAATATAATCCAACATATTAATTTTTTTCTTTATGATTTCCCATTTTTATATTTATAATTTTAAATTCTTTATTCCAATGATATAAGATACTAATCTAAGATTTCTTTTAAGAATTAAAATTTTATATTTCTTATTTAAACCATTAAAAATGGGGAGAAAGATTTGAACAGTCTCGCCACCAAGAAGATAATACAGATGGCAAATGAGTGTGTGAAAATATGTTCTACATCATTAGATACAGAAAATACACACTAAAACCAAGATAAAACACAACTACACCCTCACTAGAATGGCTATAATAAAGAAGATAGATAATATCAAGTTTGGGAAGGATGTTGAAAGACTGGAACCCTCATACATTCCTTGTGGGAATGTAAAATGGCAATTTGGAAAACAATTTGGCACTTGTTTTAAAAATTAAGCAACAATTTACCATATAGACCAGCAATTGCAATTCTAGATATTTACAAAGAGAAATGAAAGAATATACCCATCCAAAGACTGGTACATGAGTTGTCATGGTAGCATTATTCACAATGGCCAAAAAAGTAGAACGATTAAATGTTCATGAACTTGTAACTGTATAAACAAATTGTAGTATATTCCTATATTGGAGTACTATTTAGCAATAAGGAATAAGTTACTCATAGATGCAAAAACGGGACTGAACATCAAAGGCATTATGTATGTGAAAGAAATCAAACACAATTGACAGCATATGTGTAATTCCAATTATATAAAATTGTAGAAAGAGAAACCTGATTGAAAGCTGTTGGCAGGAACTAGATAGTGGGAACCAAGTATTAACTGCAAAGGGGCACAAAGAAACTTTGGGTAGTGATGAAACTCTTCTTTACCATGATTGTGGTAATTACATGACTGTGTGTGTGTTAGTAGCTCAGTCATGTCCAACTCTTGGCGACCCTATGGACTGTAGCCCACCAGGCTCCTCTTTCCATGGGATTCTCCAAGAAAGAATACTGGAGTGGATTGCCATTCCCTCCTCTAGGGGATCTTCCCAACCCAGGAATCGAACTCATCTCTCTAGCGTTACAGGTGCATTCTTTACCATCTGAGCCACCAGGGAAGTGCCTATATACATATATACTGTGAGAAGTTATCAAATCACACAGTTAAAATTGGTCAGTTTTATTATATTTAAATTATACATCAATAAATCTGACAGAAGAAGGTGAGGTGGGTGTGGAGGAAGTAAATGAGGAGGAGGATGGCAATAATACCACTGCCCACCATTACCACCATCACCAAATAGGAATGATACTATTGAAGACTTTCTATAGTGCTAGAGTAATCAAGATGGTGTGGTACTGGTGAACAGATCGACCTAGAGATCAATGAACCAGAGTGTCTGGCTACCGGGAGCTCATTACCACCACACCTACGGGCGCTGGGGTTACATGCTAAAGATCACTGAGCGGTCTGTTCATTTATTTTCTCTCTTTTAAGTGGGGAATGAGGAACCTAATCCTTATACAACTAACAGAATAAAGATCAACAAATTGGAGAAGGACATGGCAACCCACTCCAGTATTCCTGCCTGGAGAATTCCATGGACAGAGGAGCCTGGTGTGCTACTGTCCATGGGGTTCCAATGAGTCAGACACGACTAAGCTACTAACACACACACGCATACATAATCTTAACTAGAAGATGATAGTGACTATCCAGTTTACCATACAGGAATCCTGCCCATTTTAGAGCTGTTAGGGTGTAAGTCTGCAATGTGGAGAGCCTTCCTGAGAATGGAAAGTTAATTCACAGGAGGTAGAGCTAAGATTAAAGAGAGGGACAGAACCTCCTGTGTGATATTGGGGTCCTGGATATAGCTATACCTGAAGCCAATATCTCCTTGGACTGCCTAATTATTTGAACTAATATACTCCCACTTGCATATAAGCAAGTTTGAGTTGGGTTTCTCCTCCTTGTAAAGAAAGAGTCCTGAGTGAGATACATGTGTACTCTGGGGTGACACTAGTGAAGCATTGACTTATGCACATACTAACTGGGGAACCTAGGGCAGATCTTTTAAAAGCTCTGGGTCCAGGATTCTGACCTCTAAGTAGAAGAAGTTGGAATGGGACAGGAGTTTCTCAGAAGACTTGCACAGAGCAAAGGCACTACAGTGACCTCAATGGGAATGAGGAAAAGGACCCCAGCTTCTGCTTCAATTCAACTAAATTTCTTTTCAATATTGAAATCACATACAGTGTTTGATTTGAAAAAACTTCCTTTGTTTTAAAAAATGCAAAACTAAAACAAAACAAAACAAAACTTTGTGATCTCCTCTAGTTCCAAAAATTCCAACATTGTTGATTTCTGACAGGTAGTGAAGCACAGGGCCTTGCATTACAGTTTTTCAGACTCCTGGAGTCTGAATCCAGTTTTATCCCTTACTGATTGTGTGACCTTGAACAAGCTTCTCTGTGGCTTTGTTTCTTCATCAGTAAAACACAAGCAATAATAGCGCCTATTCCAAAGTAATGTTGTAAGGGTTAATTGACAATATATGAAAAACCCTTCCAACTATGTCTGGCACCTGGCGCATGCCCAATAATTGCCAATAACTGTTAGCAACAATGATGACAATGATGATGATGACAGGCCTGGGAGATCACAGTGAATCTTATTTGGCTTCATCAGCTCACAAAGAAGTAAGCTGGAAAAAAAGAGACCTAAATCAGGTCACCAGTTTATTCCCTGTAATTGTGTCAATAGGTTGGGGATAGTGAAAGATTTGGTCTCTGTTCTGTTTTTCTTAATGTAATCATCTTTTCAACTAATGACTCGTCAAATGATAATTGTGTGTGTGGTTTAAACAAAATTTTTCCATACTATACTAATAGCATATATACATTTAAGAATTAAGAAAATTAATAAAAAACAAAAATATTAACTCATTGGTAAACCTAACTACCAAAGACAAATGCTATTAACATTTGATTATTGCATATTTGATTTGAATATTTTCTTCCAGGTTTTCTTTTGTCATTTAAAAAGGTATGTAAATACATATGGAAAACTTTATATATATATTGTGCATGTGTGTGTCCTTTTCTCAAATAAGATTATATTATGAGTAATTTTTCATGAATTAAATATCTTTTGAAAATTTTTTTCTGGCTTTTAATAATTCATCATTTGGCTCTATCATAATTTATTTGCTAAGTTCCCTATAATTGAATCTTTCAGTAGTTTTACTTTGAATCTAATATAAATAATGCTGTGATAAGCATACCTGACTGGGATACTATTCCCAGAGGTGGAATTTCTGAGTCAAAGCCTGTGATCACGTATAAGGCTTCTGATACATATCATCAAATAGTTTTCCAAAAAGTTTACATGCAGCACTGAACATCTGTAAACAGCAATTGTTAGAAATTGTAACTACTGATTTTCGTTATAGGGACAACAGTCAGGGAATCAAGCTGTTGAGTATATTACCTTTGTTTGAGTGAGTAAATTTAAAGTTTATGAAACTAAGATTTTTAGGGCCAAACCCCTTAAAATTTATAAGCTTTGTTTTAAAAATCATTCTTATTGTACCATAAGATGAGAACCTCATCATATTACACAAGGACTCAGTTTACTAACTACAAAATAAAGAAAAACTATTATTATTATTTTAACTGCAACTTAGCCAAGCCTTTCATGCCATGCTTCATAAAGGACCAACATCCTATCACTTCAATAGAGTGGCCAAAGAGATTCCATGGGTATCACATGGTGTTGACTTCACTCTGGTTCTTGAACAGTAAATGCTTCCTGGCTTAGAGCAGCAGCCTCTGGATCATTAGACATGAACATTTGACTTTAAGTGTGGAAGACAACATGAAAATATTCCTTACACGTCTTTCCTTCAAGCCCTGGGAACCTTAAGTAGGAAAGTACTCCAAGGTGCAATTCTGTGATTGGAATACTGAAAGTTGAAAAGCAAAATGGCATCATCTACAGTTTAAAATAACATTTTAAGGCTCAATTTCAGTTCCCTAGGGCAATGGTTGTGTACTGATTGACTCTCCGCTTCCCTATGAAATCTGAATGTGGAGCTGATGTGATCATTTCTTAGCCTCCTTTTCCTCAGCATGTCTTTGCTGGTATTAACATATAATTATTTGCCCCTCTCTTTCTCTGCAAGGTTTCCAGTTTCCCTCACCCCTCACACTTAGGAAACAGAGTCATGATTCTGAATTCTGACCTCTCTTCTCTCCCGTTTCCTTTAGATCAGAAGAGTCAGGCTTAAACTGTAACTGAAGACTTAGTTTTTCTACTAACTGAAAGCTCTCTGGAGTTTAACTTTCTCTGCCGAGGGTCTAACCAAAGAATTCTGCCAACCTTTGGACTAGGGAGAAATTCCTTAAGGAAGGAATACCTGACTCCACATAACAACCGGGGGAAAGAGCAGACGTATAGCTCCAAATATGCTTTGAATTTGTCCCTTTGAAAATTCATTTCTTTGTTTTCTGGGGTTTTTTTGCAGTAAGTAAAACATATTTTTTCCTTTTAATTATAAAGGTAAAACAACTGTATCATAACAAAACAAAATCAAATACAATAGGACTATAAAAAGTAAAATTCTGCACTCACCCAATTTATATATATATAAAAGAATTTATATATATATAAAACAATTTTTATACACACACACACACAATTTGCACTTTACCCACGGTGTATAATTTTTTTCATTTCCTTGTTTTCTACTTCATATTGCCAAGTCATGCCCGTGTGTATGTCTGAGCATGCGGGAGGGGTGGGGAGAAGTCAGGGGGTGTCAGGATTGGAGCATAAGTGCATTGAGGGGAGAGCTCTGTCTACCCACAAGCCTCTGCATCCCACATGGAGAGTTCAACAAATATTCGTGGACTCTACCAAGTTTCCAGCACACACCTTGAAAAGCAACAACCTGTTGTTGTGTGATGACCAGTTCCAGGCACTGTGATTATTTCTAATTATTACAAGAACTCTCTTTGGTAGGTGAATCATTATTCCCACTGTACAGACAAGGAAACTGAGGCCTGAAGTAGTTAAGGGACTTGGTCAAAGTCACTGAACCAGTTTAAGGGACTGAATCAAATAGTTTTTGCAGAGTGCTGAGCTGCAGGGCGGAGCCTAAGTCAAACTCCAGGGAAAGAAGGCAAAGGGCAGCGGGCATCTGTCTTTAAGGGCTTAGCAAAGCGCCTTTCCCAGCCAAGTCTCTACTCAGGCACAGAGGCAATTGTGTCATTGTCAGAGAGGAAGGAATCATTGACCTCCTTTTCAGACTCTCAGCTCTCTGCGAACATTTAGATCCCTAGGAAGTGGGTGGGGAGGGCCAAGACCCAGAACAGCTCTCCTCACTGCTTATCTGGGGCTTCCCCCACACTGAAGTGATCAGCTAAAGATTAGAAAAGCTCACTGTACCCATTAGGAAAGACAAGCTGTTATGACCACACCACAAGTATCAGTTGCTTGATGCAGTAAGAATTTTTCTCATTTATGTCACAATGTGATGTAGGCAGGAGGTGGGCCTTCCCTCTGGGCCGGCCCTCTTTTGTGGCTCTTGTCTTCCTTGGTGTTCTCCCCACTCAGCCAGCAAATGAAAAGAGAGCAAATCTTGCACCTGGGAGGGTTTAGCAGGCCAGGCCTGGAAGGGGCCCACCTTGCTTTCATTGTCCAGAATCCAATCAGGTGGCCACAGCTAACTGCACGGGAGGCTGGGAAATGTAGTCTGATTGTGTGCTCAGAAAGCTGAGCACTCAGGAGCTCACCTGGCGGTCCAGTGACTAAGACTCTGCGCTCCAGTGCAAAGGGTGTGGGTTTGATCCCTGGTTGGGGAACTAGGACCTATATGTTGTGTGGCTCTGGCCAAGAAAATTAAAAACACAGGGCACTTATTGACACTCGTGGGTTGTAGAAGTCTCCTCTAAGAGCAGCAGCTATCCAGGGGCCAGTTCTCATTTTGCAGTTTTGTCCTGAATTTACCACAGGCACTAGAATTTTAGGTCGCTATAACATATAATATACTCTAACATACTAAGTATACTTTTCTTTGAGATTACTGCAATTAGCATGCTCATAGACAGGGGTGGGGTGGAAGGGGTTAGTGGCAGTTTCAAGTAGCTAAAAAAATTTCTGTGGCTCTTCAGGGCTTCTTGTCATATTTTGGTTGTTGATTGACTGGGTTCTGATTTGTTTTGCTTTTTTTGTTTGTTTGTTTGTTTTGCTGACATTTATTGTAAATTTACTGCATGCCAAATGCTGTACATATGTTATCTTTGTTAATCCTCATCACATCCCTGGGAGGTGAGTGCCAGTATCCTGCCCATTTTACACGTGACCATGGAAGCTTAACCAGGTTATAAGACTGACCAGGGTCACAAAACTGTAGGTGTGAGAGTTGAGATTTTAGTCTAGGTCTCCGGGTGGCGCGGTGGTAAAGAATCATCTGCCAATACAGGAGATGCAAGAGACTCAGTTTCCATCCCTGGGTCAGGAAGATCCACTGGAGTAGGAAATGGCAAACCACTCCAGTATTCTTGCCTGAAAAATTCCATGGACAGAGGAACCTGGCAGGCTATGGTCCAGGGGGTCACAAAGAGTGGGACAAACGGAGCACACAGACACACACACACAAAACACACACACTGCCACTCCAGATCCCATGCCATGTACTCCATTCAGCTCTGGCTGGCAAACTGGCCAAAGCTGGAGCCCAATCCAAGCCTGGGATGGTTCTCTGACGTCTATGCACCTCTGCTGCGCGAGGTGACAGCTGTTGACACATTGAGGTCACCGTGTGTCCCTCTATCATTAAAAACTGCGGAGGCATACAGGTTTCTACTACCGTACTGACCAGGGAAGGGCTTGTCAGCATTGCAGCAAGTCTTCCTTGAGTACCAAACACGTGCTTTCATGTTCATACATTTTGGTCCACAAAATTTTTGAGATTAATCTCTCCCCCAAATTAATTCATTTTTGTTCACTCCCCCCGCCCCACATCTCCTAAACAATTTTTAATTCAGTGGGATATTTCAAAAGGAATACTGTAGCAGCTCTTAAACCACCATGGTTACAGGCTAGTCAGATCTTTCATTACATGCTTTTAAATACTTAGAATGCCCTGGGAGTGAAGCACTGGGTCAATTAGGGCAAACTGACTCAAGGTTAATTTAACAGAGCCCTGAGCAGATGCTCTGCCGGTCCTTGAGGCTTGATGGTCTAACAAGCTGAGCTACTCTGTGTAAACACCATTAAAACTATAACTGGACTTGGGTGGTGGACTTGCCTCACCTTTACAGAATCACTTAAAGAACCCTATTAGAGGAAATCATTGAGAGGGAGAGTGGGGAGCAGAAGTGAGAGAAGGGGATTGTTGAGCTATTGAACTCTAATTGAACTATAAACAAGAGCTTATTATAAGTCCTGCTCCCAGTACTGACAGCACGTGACTTCCCTTGGGAATTTCTCTATAAGTGGAACTTAATCACACACCTGTCTTTCTAGGGCATCTTGCCACTCCACTTGCCTCTGGCTCAAGTAACTGGAAGGTGTGAAAAACAGATTTTGAGACCACAGTGCTTTAAAAACGGATTTGATTACACAAGGGGGACTTAAGCAGCATGAGCCTGAGACCACTCAGAGGTGGTCCCATGGCTCAGGAGTCAGGCGTGGAGCTGCTTCCAGTCCCAGGCACTCTTCTCCAACGTCGACAGCCATCATGGTGACTCATAGCCATATGTTAGTTTCTCAGGGACTCATTACCTGGTTTTCAAGTTATTCCCATGAAAGTAGGGGGAGCCCCATGAGCACTTGAGTGTCCTTCTTGTCTGGCTCTATGGGTCTGTATCCTGGCTGCGTATCAGAATCACAAGGGAAGTTGCTCAGAATACTGATACCTGGGGCCCTCCCTAGAGAGATGGTATTTTTCCACAAGCTTGCTGGGAGGACCTAATGTACAGCACAGGCTGAGAACCATGGGAGTGGCCCCTACCCTTCTCCAGCAGGGTGGAATGGTTTGGCCCTGGACATCTTGGATACAGAATACAAAGAAGGGTCTAAGAGCTGCCAACTGTGGCCAACAGCAGCCACAACAGCAGATGCTTAGGCTGTGCCTAAACATCCTCCTGGACAGGGAAGATGCTAGGGTTAAATAATACTTGGGCAGCTCCCAACCCAAGTCCTTTGCCTTTGCTTCTTTCTGCCACATTGCTTTACTTTTCACCATGTGACAATTTAATGAACATTTACTGAATGTTTCTGTATGACAGGTGCTGGGCTGGACACTGTAGAGAGAAAGGAGGAGAAAGAAATGATCATTATCCTCGCAGAATTTACCAATCTTCACCAGGGAAGCAAATGCATTAGTACTGAAATCAGCTTCCTAATCATTAGCAACTCTTATTAAAGCTTCCATGGGATGAGATAAAAACATAGAACTACATAATATTGTCAAATACTATTAGTGTCTTTACACGTGTATACACACACACACACACACACACACACACATGACTTTTTCAGAAACAGGAAACAGCTGATCATAGATATTTTAGGTACCAGTAACAGGCCTGCTATCTTTTTTAATATGAAACCTGTTTGTGGGAAAACCTGGGTGAGTGAAAGTTTAGTCTAGGTCCCAGAGTCATCCAAATTAGTCCCAAATGAACAGGAGCCTCCACTAGGCCTTTTCACATGATTTTTTTCAGAACATTTATTCAGTCAACTAAGATTGGAGTCCTAGTATGTACCAGACACTGAAAATATAATAGTGAGCCCCTAAAGCCCATCCCAACTCTATCAGTGCTTAAAATCTAGCAAGGAAGACAGATGTCAATGTAAAATGACTATTGCAGTAAGTGAAGGTGCATGGGTTTCCCTGGTGGCTCAGGCAGTAAAGAATCTGCCTGCAGAGTGGGAAACCTGGGTTCGATCTCTGAGTTGGGAAGATCCCTTGGAGGAGGGCATGGCAACCCTCTCCAGTATTCTTGCCTGGAGAATCCCCATGGACAGAGGAACCTGGCGGGCTGCAGTCCCTGAGATCGCAAAGAGCTGGACACTACTGAGTGACACAGCACAGCACAGGTGGAGATGTATCTGAGGTATGTGAGAATGTTATAAGGGAAACAGACCTAGGAAGTCAAAGAAGGATCCCTGAGAGTTTGATCATGAACCTGGGCATCATATCTACAATGCGATGGCCTGGTAATGAGGTGGGGGAGGGGGTATATTCTAGCCAGAAGGAAAAGTAGGAGTGAATTACTGAGGATGGGCTGGATTGCTGATTCTCAAAGTGCAGTCTTCATTCTACTGTGGGTACCAGAGATCCTTCCAGAGGTTCCTCAAGGCCAACATTATAATTTATAAATATACGAAGATGTTATTGCCCCTTTTCAGCTGGATTGACATTTGCACTGATGATATAAAAGCACTGGAGGGTAGCACTGCTGAGCCCTTAGCACAAACTGAGGCAGTGGCATCAGACCATACTCATAGCCACTGCATTCTTTTTCCATGCACTTGTGGGGACGGGGGGAGTCAGCTTTATTTAGAAATGCCTTTAATTAAGCAGTAAAAGTGTTTTCTTTTATTAAATCACTATCCTTGAGTACACATCTTTTTAATAGTCACTGTGACAAATGGGGGTATGCACAAAGCACTCCTAACTGCATACAGAAATCCCATGGCTGTTCGGAGGAAAAGCACTTGTTTGATTTTTTGAGTTGTAAATGGAACTGGCTGCTTTTATCATGGAACACAGTTTTTACTTGAAAAAGAACTACTGACAAACTATGGTTATTCCATCTTGGGTTCTTGGCAGGTTTTTTTTTTTTTTTTTTTTGAGACTGAATAAAGTGAATCTGTCACTTCAAGGAAAACAACTGACAGTGTTTGTTGCCAAAGATAAAATTCAAGCTTTCAAACAAAAATTAGAATTTTAGAAAACTTGCAGCCACTGTTATGAGCTTGACAGTTTCCTAATACTTAAAGACTCTGGTGTGATGAATAATGATACTAATTAAAGTGATTTTAAAATGTATTATATAATGAAGTATGTCAACATTTGGAATATCTATATAAGTCAATGAACCAATTTTTCCCAAGTAACTAGTGCATAAGGTCACCAAATCATGCACGGCTGAAATATCCATTCAAAGTGCAAGATACTCTAATAGATTTTAAATGCTAACAGAGTATGAAAAGTTCATTGATATTGTTGCAGAGTCCATGTTATGACTAGCTTTTTAAAAACTATCACTTGTCAAATTTTGATGTAGTATCCAAAAAGAATATTCACAATCATCAGAAAAGGCTGCTAAAATACACCTGTTTGAAACTGCATTATCTGTGTGCAGCCAGATTTTCTTCTTGTACCTCAACACAACTGAATGGGTTGCAACTGATTGAATGCGGGAGTGATATGAGAATCCAGTCTTCTTCAATTAATTCAGAGATTTCCAGAAAAGTAAAATAGGATCATTCTTCCTAGTTTCCTTTGACAGCTAGCTATTTCTCATAAAACTTGTTATTTATGTTAAATAATGGTTTTATTGTTGTTATTTTAAAAGGAATTAATGTGTACATATTAAAATTTTTTTTCAAAGTCTCAGTTTTAATATCTGACATGGAAATACTGCAGGATATTATGCACAGAAGTAAAAGCTCTTTAGGATTATCAGTAATTTTTAAGACTTTAAAGAGGTCCCGAGACTCAAATGTTTGAGAACTGCTGGACTAAATTATCTTGTGGTAATGAAATTGTCTTGAATCTCAGTGGCTAAACAGAACAAATGTTTATTTCCCTGACATGCACAGACAACCAGGCAGCTCTCTAAAGACAGCTGTTCTCCATGTGCTGACTCAGCAACCAGGTTCCTCCAGCCTGTGGTTCTGCTGTCCCAACATATGGCCTCCATAACTGCAGCTGCAGAAGAGAAAGTTGGATGATGGCACATCAGCTCCTAACTCTTCTGCTACGTGTCACTTCAACTCACAGCTAACTCAGCAGAACTGGTCACATGGCCCCACCCAACTGCAAGTGGGCTGGGAAATGTCAGGAAGTTTGTGAATATCTGGTGAGCAGCAAATAGCTCTTAACACGGCAATAAAAAGAGCTTGTGCTTAGAACTTGTAATGAGAACTCTGTTGGAAGAACTGATGGAGCACATAAAGTAAGGTGAAGCCTAGTACAAGAAAAGGCAGGAGAAAACTGTAGGGGCCAGACTGGCCTCATAAGCTAAGACAAAGATTGTGGGCCTTTTCAGAGCAACCAGAAGACCCTGGATGTTTTATTTCAGTTATTTATTAATTTTTTTGGCCATGTCACACAACTTGCAGAAGTTCCCCAACCAGGTATCGAAGCTATACTGTCGCTAGTGAAGTGTAGAGTCCTAACCACTGAACTTCCAGGGAATTTCCTAAGGTGGATATTTTAAACCACAGGTGACAACAATCATCTCTATCTGTTGATGAAACACTATAGTTAGGGAAGGAAACGAATATAGGTGGATGGATGCTGATGAATCGGATCTTTGGGGAAAAACGAAAGCCTTGATTTCTGGTACTTGACAATTTCTGTAGAGTCAATTCCCCCACCAAGGCCAGTTTCAAGCTTATCAATTTGATGTGCCAAACACAGAGTTAGGATGAGACACGCACAGTCAACTTTGTGAGCCAGCAGAGTGGGTTTGTTGCCACCAAGGCAAGAAAGCTAGTTAGGAGGCTGGTGCAGATGAAAGATGATGGTACTCTAAACTTTCCTTTCCTCTGAGCACACAGCTGGAACTAACCCTCACCTCCTATGCACATCAGTGACTGAAACCTGCCTTCACCACCACCTCCACCACAAAATATCACCAAGACTTTCCAGCTATCACTACGACAGACCTATATCCTTTATGAATCTTTCCAAACCATGCTTGTAAACACCCTCAGATTTCTGGCATAGCCTTCCTTCGCAGCTGTTGCAAGGACAGGACAGCCCAGAAAGCTGCCAGAAGGGCCCTGCTTGTGTTCTCAGCCTCCCTTGATTTACACGAAATGATTCACAAGAATCAAAACAGTTCTAGTCTATAACTATAGGTTACAACAAAGCTTTTGTAAGCTTGTGAACAGGGTGAAAACTTCATTTTACTGGCTCAGCAGGAAAAAATCTGCCTGCAATGCAAGAGACTTGGGTTCAATCCCTGGGTCAGGAAGATCCCCTGGAGAAGGAAATGGCAACCCACTCCGGTATTCCTGCCTGGGAAATTCCATGGACAGAGGAGCCTGGCAGACTACAGTCCATGGGATCGCAGAAGAGTTGGACATGACTTAGGGACTAAACAATAATAATGACAACAAACAACACTGAAGGGAACCAACCAGATGCCTGTCTTACAAGGATGAAAAATGGAATGAGGGTCCCAACCCAGGGCGATCTCACGGAAGTTACCAGTTACCTGAGGCTTGCAGCAGCAGCCAGACATGCCCCCTCCTCTATCCAAGCTTGGGTTTTGTTAGCTCATCCAGACTGTTTTTTCCTTCTCCCTTCCTCTCTGCTCAAGTTTCCAGAGCAGAATAACAGCTTGTGTGCACCGGAAATGGAGTCCAGGGTGCTGCTATTTAAATAACTCTGCCTCTAAACACAACAGGTGTCGCTCACAATCTAGCTCTCAAATTTTTTTTTTTCTCTAGAGGGCCATATGGATTTTTTTATTTCAAGAGCCTGCCTCACTCAAATAATTATCCCCTCCGCCTTCCCTTCCTTCCTCTCACTGTCTTTTTTCTCTTCACATAAAGCCACAGGTTGAAGCCTTCCTCAGCAGCTTCACCCCACCCCCCACCCCAACCCACCCCTGATGGTTCTGGGAGTTATTGACCCATGAGCAGGCTGAAACATTGCTGTGCTGTCTCCAGAGTTCTTTTCTCTTGGACAAACCTGTAGGACAAAACTCCCAACAGAAATGAGGGACTCCAACCAAGTTCAGTCATAATATTGGCATCTCCATTAATAAATAAGTGGTAAGTGTTAGTTGCTTAGTTATGTCTGACTCTTTGCGACCCCCATGGACTGTAGCTTCTGTCCATGGAGTTCTCCAGCAAGAATAGTGGGTTGCCATTCCCTTCTCCAGGGGATCTTCCCAACCCAGGGATTGAGCCCATTGACCTGCATTGCAGGTAGATTCTTTACTGTCTGAACCACCAGGGATGGATCAGACAGTAAAAGAATCTCCACTAATGGTCTCACATAATACCCAGGTCACCAGACATTGGCGTATTCATATAAAGGCAAACAAAGGTAGATGTGGTAGGCACATAGCGAAGAAAATGCCATAGAAACCGGGTACCACCAAATGCAAACATTTTCTCTTGAGACAAATTAGAAGTCTGAGACTGAATAGCAGGAATTTAAAATTTTCTGTTTTAGGAATTTCAGTTTTTATCCCTATATTCACTAAAATCACTAACCAAGCAGAAGACGCGAAAGCAAAATAGGGTATATACCATTTTACTTTTCTGCAGTCGTTTAATCCAATAGCCCTAAAAATGCAGGTACAAATCCTGTGTGACTAGACTGAGAGCCCAGCTTCTTCTACAGCTAAGTAAGAACATCTTTAAAAAGATGGTCTCTTATCACCACCAATTGGTGAAATAAAGGACATTTTAACATCACATGTTTCAATGAATTTGGCATGATGAAAACTCACTGCATTATATGTTTTTATGACCAACCTAGACAGCATATTAAAAAGCAGAGACATTACTTTGTCCACAAAGGTCCGTCTAGTGAAGGCTCTGGTTTTTCCAGTGGTCATGTATGGATGTGAGAGTTGGACTATAAAGAAAGCTGAGTGCAGAAGAATTGATGCTTTTGAACTGTGGTGTTGGAGAAGACTCTTGAGAGTCCCTTGGACTGCAAGGAGACCCAACCAGTTCATCCTAAAGGAGATCAGTCCTGTGTGTTCATTGGAGGGACTGATGTTGAAGCTGAAACTCCGATACTTTAGTCACCTCATGCGAAGAGCTGACTCATTTGAAAAGCCCCTGATGCTGGGAAAGATTGAAGGCAGTAAGAGAAGGGGACAACAGAGGATGAGATGGTTGGATGGCATCACCGACTCAGTGGACATGGATTTGGGTGGACTTCAGGAGTTGGTGATGGTCAGGGAGGCCTGGTGTTGCAAAGAGTCAGACACGATTGAGCGACTGAACTGAATTGAACTGAGAAAAGGAAAGGTGAAAATTGTCATCCACTTAACAGTATTTGAGAACCCAAGTCTCAGAGCATCCAACACCATCCAAGAGAAGTAGATGGTATATTTAGTAGGTGACCCCTTTGAACCTGTGGAGAGATGAAGTCTCAGAAGTGTCAATCAGCTAGCCGAAGTCACACAACTAGTAATGTCAGAGCTAAAATTCAAACCCAAGATGCAACTCTTTCCGTGAAAAGAAGGCCAGAAGGATAACAGTAGATTTTCCAAGGCCCAATATTGAATAAATTTTAGTAAGCCTGTTCTTCCTGCTGTATCAGGCAATTTTCCTATTATGTTTTTTTTTATTTCACAATGAGGCCTACTACCAGGTAAAGAGATTCTGGAGTAGACTGCATCCCGCTTGTAAATTATTAGCTTCCTTGATTACAAATCAACCTCATAGAGTTTGGCTATCATAGATCGATTTCCTGAGGCCTCTGAGGCACTGCTGGTGAAGTGAAGAATGGGTTGTAGTGTTTTTAGACCTGAAAAGCCTGACTTTCCAGCCATAGACCTCAGAGACAATGAACATGCTGGCAAGCACTAACAGGGTTGTGGGGAACACTCTGGTTAGCCTGTGACCAAGTATGGGCGCACACCATCCACTGGCCAGCTGGATGGGTCTCCAGCAGGTCTTTTCGGCTGGGTGATGCTGGTACTGACTGTGACCTTGGGCATGTCACTACACCCTCAGTCCACCTGCAGTTTCTTCATCTATGAATGCCAAGGATTTGGATAAAATTGTCTTGAGGGCTTCTTCAAGGTTGGCAAACAAAAACAACAGCAGCAACCAGTGACATTGACAGGATATTTTCTACTGCAACTATAGGGATCAAGCATTCCTGCTCTCAGGATACACACAATCTAGAAATGAAGCAAGACCTCTTTCCTTTATTTTTTTCCCCACTTATTTTTCTCCTCCACTTTCACCAGTCCTCAGCAAGACAATAACTGGGCCACCAAAGCGGTCTTGCTTTGAGGAGTTCCCATGCTTGATTGTGTGTGTGTAGATGGCTCATGGTAAAGAATCTACCTGCCAATGCAGGAGACATGGGTTTGATCCCTGGATTGGGAAGATCCCCAGGAGAAGGAAATGGTAACCCATTCCAGTATTCTTGCCCGGGAAATCCCATGGACAAAGGAGCCTGGTGGGCTATAGACCATGGGGTTGCAAAGAGTCGGACACGACTTAGCAACTGAACAATAACAACATGCTTGGCTGAAATGAGGAAACGGCGATGCTTCACGCAGTCAGCAGTGCATAGCATCCTACAACAAGCACTCACTGAGTGGTAACGTTTACTGCTTGACCACCTCCACTCAAAGTGTGACCTAAGCTCACAGCCCTAAAATGTCCCCAGAAGGGACTTGTTTCCCACCCAGTTGGTCAGCTACTATTATCACACAGCCTCAGTCTTCTTATTTCTCTGTGTCCCACGTGCTTGGGCCTCTAGGTGACTCACAGCCAATAAGGAGCATGCCAGTGTTCCCAGTGCCCAGGGGCATGGCCTCTGGATGCTCCTAAGTTCAGCACTGGAACAAATCTTGATGGGCTCTATTGCAGCAGTTGGGGAAGGGGAGGAGAGAGAGGGGCAGGGAGAAGGACCCAGTATCCTTCCAATAGTTACAATGGCCTCTAACATCCTGTCTCCTGTGGCGCCAGTAGGGGCAAATGCCATTCATTCCATCACCTTCATCCACTCCTCTCTCTCCCTTCCTCCTGCTCTTAGGCAGCGTGTGTGGATTGGGGGTGGAGAGAAATCAGGTTTGTACCCCACACATATACCACTAGTGTTGGGGTTCTGCGTAGTTCCATGGGAGGGCAACTGGGTAACGGAGGGAGAGAAGAACTATTTTTCACTATACATCCTTTCATATAGTTTTATACCAAAAGCATGAAATGCTTGTTCAATAAAATAAGTTTTTTTTTTAATTAAAATAATGTTTAATTAAAATCACCTGACAGGGGTCTGATTCTATTTTCTGTTAGGGAAATCTTGGTGTTTCTTTGGTTTGGGGTTTTTATTCTTTTAATGTATATCAGACACCATCTCCAAGTTCCAGGTCAAAAATATTCTTTCTGTATTCATCTAAAATCACTTTTGGTGGTCTGCCTTGAAGCCACTGAGCATATCAAAGAAGAGAGTTTGGAGAGTTAAAAAGAGGACAGGATTCAAAGAAAAGCCAACTTAAGTTTGAGTCCTGGTTCTACTGTTTACTGGCTTGAGTAGGATTCTCAAGTTCATAAGGCTCAGTTTCTTCATCTCTCTAAAAGAAAATCAAATTAACCTCCTTATGTAAATCATAGAGTGCACAACATATTCTTTGGAATTAGGTTCGATTCCTGCAACTGTCACATCTTGTTTCATCTCTTGCAGTTTCAGTTTCTTCATCTGTAAAATGGAGATACTAATAGTGTTGGCCTGAATTTTAAATGAGATGATGCATGGAACATCCTCAGTAAAATAAACTATGCAGGGAAATAGCCACTTAATTTTTGCTCTTACTATCAGGATGTTTTTGTGAGAATAAAGTAAGATGAAGTACCTGGTCCTGAAAAAAAAAAATGCATGTGTATTTTCAAAATTTATTTCCCCCTAGATTCTTTGTTGTGTGTGTGTGTGGAAATTCCCTGCTATCTGGCTGTTTAAACTGCTCTCTGCATCCATGAATTCAGCCTTTTTTTGCCTGCTCATTATAATGCTCTTCTATGAAGAAATCAGACTTACTGGGTTGCTCAGTGGTAAATAATCCACCTGCCAATGCAGGAGACCCAAGAGATGTGGGTTCAATCCCTGGGTTGGGAAGATGCCCTGGAGTAGGTAATGTCAACCCACTACAGTATTCTTGCTGGAAACTTCCATGGACAGAGGAACTTGGTGGGCTACAGTCCATGGGGTCACAAAGAGTTGGACACAACTGAGCATGCACACACACATGAAGTAATCAACTGGAATGACAAAGAAGGAGAACTCAAAACTTCTCTAATGTGGGCAGATTCTTTGACGTTTCATCAGTCCATGCATCCATCCATTCATCTATTCATCCACTGAAAATGCTTAAAGACTCTTGAGAGTCCCCTGGACAGCAAAGAGATCCAACCAGTCCATCCTAAAGGAGATCAGTCCTGGGTGTTCATTGGAAGGACTGATGTGGAAGCTGAAACTCCAATACTTTGGCCACCTAATGTGAAGAGTTGACTCATTGGAAAAGACCCTGATGCTAGGAGGGATTGGGGGCAGGAGGAGAAGGGGACGACAGAGAATGAGATGGTTGGATGGCATCACCAACTCGATGGACATGAGTTTGGGTAAACTCCAAGAGTTGGTGATGGACAGGGAGGCCTGGCGTGCTGCGATTCATGGGGTTGCAAGGAGTCAGACATGACTGAGCGACTGAACTGGGATTGCAGAATTGATTAGCACAGATGTGGTCCTTCCCCTCAGCTGTGACGAAGTAGACTCTCTGAGGAAGTCAGATGTAAGGAAGACATAAACCCCACCTTCTGTTGCATTCTCAGACTAAGAGGCTTGTAAGAAAGTTGCATTTACTCACCAAATACCCCCTAAGTTTTGGGCTGAGTATCCAGGAATAACTCCAGTTAAATAAATTACAGTTCCACAGACAAAAGTGGGAAAGACAGGCCCTTTAATGTTATGTATTTAAGAATCACTCTTACTCTGAGGTTAATGATGCCATTCCCTCAGAGTTTATATAACATATAGCGACTTACTGGTATTTCAGGCATTGTGGGCCTGAATGAAAGTGCCAGAGAAAAGTCCAGAATTTTTCAGATATCCTTTACTCTCAGGCTAATGTTCATCCTGTAGGGGTACCTGAGATTGAATGTGGCCAAGCAGGCTAATGGATTTGGAAATAGCAAAGAGCCATCCGAATACAAGGCATTACTGCCACTATTGCAGCTGCCGACAAGAGCTTCTGGGGACCTCAGTCTGGGTTTGTATGGCCGGAGTTGGATGGAGTTACATCTCAGCCACTCAGTCAGTCAACAGGAACAGAGCGTCCCCTGACTGCCAGTGCTGGGATACTGCCCTGATGAAGATGACTGAGGAGACTCTCTAGACAGGAGGAGGTGGGGCCATAAGCGAGGAAGCAGGGCATTCCAACAAAGCAGAGGGCTTTGGCCTGCGATGCTGAACTTGCTCAAAGTGAACTCCGATAAGGTCTTCCTGTGTCTAGAGCCATGCTGCCTGCTTGTTCACATAGCTGGTCAGAAGGCAGCATGATGGAAAGAAGGACACAGGGAGCCAGGGTAACACGGGATAAGCTCACAGCACTCAGTGACACATCAATATATGTGTCTAGAGCTCAGACTTTTTTAGCCATTGAGGCAGGAATTTTGTAAAAAAGATAGAAGGATGTCTAAGGACAGTCCAGTTCCAAAAGAAGGTCTGATTTGGGATCAGAGAATAGGCTCTCCCATATGGACCCTTCCATCACGCTGACGTGTACTTGTCTGGCTCTAGCTCTCCCTCTCTTTCATACACACACGCACACACACACACACACGCACACACACACACACACATACACATACATCATTGCTGCAGAGTAAGAACACAGTCATTGGCTTCCAGTCATGCATCTCATCCCAGTGTTACTGAATGACAGTGGCGGGGGGCCTTCTTGGCCCTCAAAATCCAAGCAAAATTGTATAGTGTCTGCCATATATGTCATGCCCTAATTCCCAGGAGCTGTGGAAGTTGAAGTGTTAGTCACTCAGTCATGCTCAACTCTTTGCAAGACCATGTATTTAGTCTATTTAGCCAGCCAGGCTCCTTTGTCCATGGGATTCTCTAGCCAAGAATACTGGAGTGGGTAGCCTATCCTTCTCCAGGGGAACTTCCCAACCCAGGAATCAAACTGGAGTCTCCTGCATTGCAGGTGGATTAACCAATGAACCACCATGGAAGCCCCTCCTGAATATATCTGATACCATATCCTAATATGTGTGCCTACAAGTGACGTCCCCCACCCCCTAGCTCCAGGGCAAAGGATCATGTCATACTTTCCTATGTCTGGTCCCAGTCTGGGCTTCCCTGGTGGCTCATTGGTTAAGAATCCACCTGCCGAGCAAAAGACGTGGGTTTGATCCCTGAGTTGGGAAGATCCCCTGGAGGAGGAAATGGCAACCCACTCCGGTATTTTTGCTAGGAAAATCCCATGAACAGAGGAGACTGGAGGGCTATGGTGCATGGGGTCGCAAAGAGTCAGACAGGAATGAGTGATGACGCAGCGGCAGCAGCAGTCCCAGTCTACACCTGGTATCTAGTAAGAGTTCAGGATTATTGGATGATTAATTTCTTCCTAAATAAAAGGAAGGGAGGAATGGTGCCAAAGTTTCACTGAGATTACTTTGAATGACAGGTCAAGGCCAACTGAGGAGAAAAACGTGTCGAAATCAATGAGTTGTTTCTCATCCAGGATCATCCCTGCCCTGTTTGCTTCTGGTACCTTTGAGAGTCCCGGTAAACCACAGGCTGCTGAGACATTGACTGGCAACAACATTGTTGATTGGTAGAACTTCAACACATTTGTTCCCCTGGCTCAGGCTATTTGCTTTAAGAGGCTTATTCCACTTCCTCCCCACCCTTCCAACAGATCAAGTAATACTGCTCCACACAGCCCTCCCCACCCAGGCTAATCCTTTACCCAACCAGATCCAGAACTGACCTCATAGCTCTCTAGCTGGGTTCACTTAACGCTTTGTGAGAACTTGCTTCCACAAACAAACACTCTGCAACTCTTTGCTTCTTGATCTCACCACACTAGATGTTGCACATTTTTGTAATTCCTCCCTGAACCCCAGTGCCTAGCTCAATGCTGGAAACATAGGAAGCCTCAGTAAATGTTTGCAAAATGAATGAATAATGAAAAAATGGAGTGTGAGTGCAGTCATTTTGAGGTTCAGTGAGCAAAAGTAGCAGAAATGCTTATGGTCAAAAAATGTTTTAATCGAAGGAAAAGTGGAGTGTTCATTTGGCATTGAGTAGATATGTCATTTGACAAAGCATGCAGAGAGAGGACTGGGTTCTCTAAACACCAACTCAATGTTTTCTTAGAGTGTTTTTATCAACTGTCACATTGTTTTTGTTTGTGTTTTGCAGCCTTTGGGGAATTACAACATTGGCTCATTGTGTGCTGGGTTTCACAATTCTCCCCCCTTCCCATCAAGAGTGTACCATGAGGCACGTACAATAACTGCTTTTTATAAATCCAAGAATGTAAATTATATTAGTTTTGCAAACTTCATGATGCCCCTTGGACTTGAACGTAACTGGAAACACCTGGGGCTGTTTCAAAATCAGACCTAAGAATGGTGTCTTCGCAATGTGTTCAGCAGGGCTCTCTCAGTTAAGAAAGAATACACAGTTCTCTGCTTACAGGTCTTCTTTAGATGTGCTTCTACTTCTGTGCTTAGAATTTGTGTTGAATTCAGTAGGAACCTAGGGACCAGTGGCAGGATGGTCCATATTATTGAGGAGTCCAAAATCTAGGCAGAAAGTAAGCACTTTCCTTCAAAATAGTCCATTAATTGAGGCAAAGAGTTTCAACTTTAATTATCAAGCTAATTGTATTCTATACATGACTTTGTATAGACCTGTGGCATCCAAAACTACTAGTCACTTAGGACTACTGAGCACTTCAAATGTGACCAGACTGAATTTTAAAAGCTTAGTATAAAAAAAAAATCTCAATTTTAACATTGATCACATATTAAAATAATATTCAATGTATTAATTAAGTATATTAAATATATTATTAAAATTAATTATACCTATTCCTTTTTCCTTTTTTTAAATGTGGCTACTAGAAAACTTTATATTACACACAATGGTTTGTGTTATATTCCCACTACAGTGTAGCCAGTGCCTGTACATACTCAGCAGACTAATGAAGCAAAAAATCATAAAGATTGGATCATTAACAGAATGAAAAAATTTATTCCAGGAGGAAAAAAGATAGTGTATTTTAGATAAAAACAAAAGTTTGCTTAAATATAAATTCTGCCATAATTTCCATTTCATAGTGCAATCCACCAAATGAGCTAATGCTCAGAGTTTATAATGAATGAAAATCACTGACTATTATAGCATTAGTGGGCACAGAAAAGATGTCAAACTGCCATTTCCTCTTGAATGAGACACTGTACCTTTGGACTGAAACCTTTGGACTGTCATGATTGTTTTATGTATTTTCTTCCAGCATCTCGGAACTCTGAGTTCCTTAAGAACAGGGACTTCGTGTTAGCCATCTGTTGGAGTGGCCAATCAACCTGGTATGCCCAGGAGTGAGGGGTTTTTGGGTCATGGGACTTCCAGAGCTAAAATTAGGACAATTAGGATCTGGTTGGTCACCTTAGGGGGGGAAATATCCCCCAAATTCTTCAGTATTCCCTCTGTTTGATATGTGATAAGTGCTCAATAAATGTTAAAAACTTGTCCTGAACACTGTGGACTTGCATTGAATGCTTTTCCCATTTGTGTATAGATAGTCCTGATAGAGCCGAAGTCCCTTCGAAATTAAGGAAGTATTAGTATGACGTGTTTTTAAAAACATAACGATTGGCTACTGCATTTGAGACTCCTTTCCCAGTATCAGCACTCCAAGAACTATCTTTGGTTCCTATCAATGAAAGTTTCATCTTTCTCTCCTTGGCTCCATCCCCACCAACTTCACCACAGCCCTAATCTGCCCCTGCCGACTTAGGGGGCCTTCTCCATTGCTGGGATCCTACTCAGGTCTCCTTCACTACTCTTGGCCAGGGAACACAGCTAGTTGTTTGAGCTAAGAGAGTTCAGGTATATATTGTCTACCAAGCAAATGCACTACAGTTGTATGTTTGGGGCGGGGGAGAAATGAGGGAAACATGTGACAGATAAAAGAACTAAGAAACAAAGAATTCTTTGATCTGCTACTGACTTCATTCAGGAAAAAATATTACTGTATGTGGTACCTGGACTGTGTGACCCTAGCTCAAGGCCATGGTGTGGTTAAGAGCCTGGGCTCCAGAATCACAGTCCTAGGTTTAAATCTAGCTCTGTAAACTGATGAACTTCTCTAGGCTGAGTTTCTTATCTCTACATGGTAACAAGTGTACCCACCTCACTGGCTTATTCTAAAGAGTAAATGGATGGACGTAAGGTGCTAGGAAGTGCCGCATGTGAGCGCCAACCATAATATCCTGTCATTCAAAGATAAGAGAAAAAGTTGGTACAAGGAAAGATTAAGGACTTCAGATGAAGATCTAGACATATTTTTCAGGTCCATGCAGTTGTGATCCTAGACAAGTAATTTAATCTCTCTGTGCTTCAGTTTACCTTTTTGTCAGGTATAACTCCATACTGTAGGATTGCTGTGAAAATTAAATGGGACATAATTGAGTTTGGTATCCCAGCACAGAGTGATCAATCAATATAATTGGTAAGATCTTTTTTTGTATTCGACTTCTCTCTTTCTCCAATCTAAGTCTGAGAAACCCACCAGTTTTCCTGCCTTCCAGCATACTTCGCATTCCCAACTCCCATGCATACAGTCCCACTGTCTCATCTCTGGAAAATGACTCTTCCTAGCACTCAGTAACAGCTTGAACACACTTCCTCAAATGTTCTTCCCTCTTCCAAGCAAAGAAAGCAATTCTCTTCTTAGTTAATTGTCCCCTCATTTTATCCACTGTGATGAGTCAAGTGCATTGCTCTTGGATAAAGCAGTTAAAAGATAACAGTAATTCCTAGAAAATGGAAACATAGAGAAAAGTAATGATAACATAGTGAATTTCATAAACTAATTTACATATCCTTTCTCCTTTTTGAAATTAGTGCTAATTTTTAAAAATTTTTCTGTAAGCACGGTAAAGATTTTTGATAGCTGCTATTTTTCAATGTCTTTCCTTGGCAAAATTAAAAGTAAGCAGCCCTATGTTGATCACCAAAATGTTTTTGGTTTTGTCTATTTGTTTTCCTATTTTAGTTAGTTAGTTCCTATTTTACTGGTTGGTAAAAAACAAAAGAATCTAGGAACTACTTTACAGTATACAACAGAAAGAAAAGAGATAAAGGAGACGGAGAAGGAGAGATGTAAGAAGAGCTGGTCAGAATTTGGATTCTCCATGTGGCCACCATCTGCTGACTAGATGGGGGCCCCAGTAATTCTGTCGAGGTTGCTAACTAGGCACCCACATAAGACCATCTATAGTTAAGAGTACATTTGGCCTTCTGTATCTGTGGGTTCTGCATCACGGATTCAATCAACCACAGATTGAAAATATTTGAAAAAAATTCAGAAAGTTCTAAAAAACAAAACTTGGATTTGCCAGCATGCACAACTATTTACATACCATTTACACTATATTAGGTGTTTATAAGTAATCTAGAGATGATTTGAAGTATACCAGAGGATGTGAATAGATTATATGCAAATACTATGTCATATTGTATAAGGAGCACAAACAGATTTGGTATCTGTGGAGGAGACCTGGAACCAACCTTCTACAGATGTTGAAGGACAACTGTAAATTCTCTTGCTAGAACCAATGAATGATCATCTCTTTCTAACTTGTGACAGGTAAGGCTGGCTCCACCAGCTCTAGAGGAATGATTTTCAAATGCATCACAAATGCCTGAAAAGATAAACTCTGGAATCTAGGGCCCACCCACAGAGACTCAGAGTCAGTCCTTTTGGGGCATCTACATTTTAAACAAGCCTCCTGGAAATTGCTGATGCAGGCAGTCCTCAGGCCAGCCAGACCTAGCAAACACAAATACTGACCATTCTGCTCTCTCCTGTATATCCATAGGCTGCCCTGCCCCTAGCCTTCATCTTTTCCAGTGTCTGTTCTGATACTACACTTGTATTCACATTTGTGCTCCTCTCAGGTTTTCCTTGCAACCTTAGTAATGAAAAGGCTCTGATGGTTCTAGATGGTAAGTTCTTCTGAACCAAAGTGAGGTCTTATCCAGGTCTTGGCCATACAAGTATTTTGAATGTCTCAAGGTCCGGAGACAGAGTGGTACACCTTCTACCTTCTCTGTCGCTATTTCCAACACATACCTAGTGAAAGGTAAATGCTGCTCTCTGCCACTGATGCTGTGTGAGAAACAAGGGTGTTATTTCTTACAACAGGTGTTTCTCACCAGCTCACTCACAATCAGAACTCTGAATTCAGTACCCTAGGTATCCGGAAGCCACAGAAAAGAAAATGTGGCTTAGAAAAGCTTCTACTCTGGTCAGTTTAGAAACAGCAGAGAAACCAATGTGGAAACTAGCTCTTTTGTTTTGTCAAAAATCACTTATTTCATAAACTTCACCTTTAGCCTTTGTTAACCCATTTTCTGGTTTTAATCACCACTTAGTGTGGCTGTTACTTGAATTTGCAAAACTCTTGACCAATATTCATGCAAATAGACCCCCCAAAAAGAAAAGAACCTTTCCTGGGGACCCCCTCTGGCAGACAGCATTCTGGTGTTGATCCAGAGTCATAAAGACTTTTGAAAACAGTTCACACGTTGGAAAAAGCTCTCAAAGAGATTGATTTAAAAAATGCCAGCTAGGATGCAACCTCATTCCTCAAAGACTTGAGTTTCTGGAAAAGTGAATTTTAGGGGCCTAGAAACCCTAGAAATAAAACCTAGATTTGATGAGCTTAGGAAGGATACGTGAAGCAAAGAATTTCTTTGCTTTACACACAGAAATAATTGAAAAAGGAGGCTGTGAGTGAAGAGTGTGGGGGAAGGGTGTTCACTCCTGTGTTGAAAGAACAGAAAGGGACCATATTTTGCTTTTTAAAATTTTTTCTTGGTACAAGGCAGATGGGCTGTTGATTGACACTAAATAAATCCTTGAATAAATGAATCTCTCTAGCACTGGGGAAGGTGGTGATGGAGGGGGTGGGGGATGGTGGGAAGTGGCTTGTGCATATGGAACAGATAACTTTTTAAGGAAAGGGGAATTAAAAGCAAGACCCTCAGGGCATTTAATAACTGTGGCATCTTATTCTTGCTTTATGTGATTACTGGGAATTATCTGCTAAAAGCAAGAGCCCAATCTAGTATTACTGTTTGACTTGCCCTTTCTTTCCTTTCTTTTAAAATCTTGAGCCTCTTCCATGATTTTCATTTGGTTAATGATGGACAGATCTGGAGTGTGAAAAAGTTTTCTGATCTATGGAAGGTCTGACACAACCAATCCTTTCTAAAGAACAAGAACTGCCAGATTCAGCATTCATAAAATCCCAAATCCCAATCAGAAGCATTTCAAAGCAGATCCATAACAGACTGCAGCCAACTGCAGTGGCGTAACGCACCGAGCCACGGAGGCTCAGGAGGTCCGGCCGGTGGCAGAGCGTGGGCTCCAATCCAGCCTCAGCAGTAACGCCAAGCTACCCCATCCCAGGTGATCTCTGCAGAACTCAGTGACTCCTGCTTGCGAACCAGGCAAATGCCATGCTTTGTCTCAAACATCACAAATCACCTGAGGGAGAAGCTATATTTCAAAAAGGAAAGATCTCTTTTGGGGGTTTCTGGAGCCAGGAGGAAAGGGAATTTTAAACCGAAGCCCAGCATAGGGAAAGTTTAAGCTCCTAAAACTTTATCTTGGGGATTCCAGACATGTGGGATAACCTGAGAAGGCTGAAAAGATCATATGTAGTATTCTCAGGAATATTGTGATCCCATGGAAAGAGCGAGGACTCTGGAGCCAGTTCCAAAGTGTGTATTTTAGTTCTGGTTCAGTTAACTCATGTATAGTCTGACCTGGGACAAAGTATTCAAGTTATTTAAATCTCAGGACTTTTACATAACATGAATAACATGCCTCTTGCAAGGTTATGGTACTTTTAATACACTGAAATCCCTTCTTTGCTTATATAACAGTTCAGTAAATATTATTTTTCTTTCCCTGCTCCCTCTGCCTTCCTCCCACCTACCCAACAAATACTTAGCTGAACCAAAACATATCACTGCTGCTGTGCCTACATGCCTCAGGAATGTATTTCAGAATGTCAAAGGGGGATAGTCTGAAGAAACCTGCTAACATCAAGGAATTTCCTTACCAAATAATTTGACAAAACTTGTAAGCTCTGAGGGCACCTGTTCCAGGTGGGGGCCATAATTTGCACCTGATCTAAAGTATTTCACCACCAGAGAACCTGCCCGACCATCCTGGAAACAAGAGAAGGTGGGTGCCCACCAACTCTATAGTCAGAGGCTAGAAAGCCAGACAAGAGAGAGAAGTTAGACAAAAACCCAAGACAGGGGGTGAGCCCACAGGAAGGACATGTGGGTTTTAGAGGCAGAGTAAAGTCAAGGGAGGAGTGACTCTAAAGATATCCCCAGGAATTCTGTTGCAGGGACTTGAGAGCAGCAACATTGTCAGAAGGATGGTTTGAGGCTATGCTTACATAGCAGTATGTATCAATAAAGATAACACACTTGAGACTCACCAAATGGAGGCTGCCCCAGTGGCTCAGCTCATGCCACAGATCTAAACCTAAGTCACCCTGCATTTACAGGAAACACCAGTCACAGTTCTCCAGCTCCACTTTAGCAAGGTTGTTGTTATTGTTGCTGTTTAGTTGCTAAGTCGTGTGGGACCCTTGCGACACCATGGACTGCAGCCCCCCAGGCTCCTCTATCCATGGGATTTCCCAAGCAAGAATACTGGAGTGGGTTGCCATTTCTTCCTCCCGGGGATCATGCTGACCCAGGGATTGAACCCACATCTCCTGCACTACAAGTAGATTCTTTACTGCTGAGCATCAGGGCTTTCCTTAGCTGGCTTACCTTTCCCTAGAAAATAGACTTGATAGCCTTGTAAGGAAATTCCTGACCCCCTCGTCAATCATGCCCTGTTTCCTAGTTGCTGCTTCTACCTGTTCTTGCCCAAAATCCCTTGGGAAGATTGTTCCACTGCCTATAAGGCAGTGTACTCCTGCAGTTCATGGATTGTTTTCCCTTGAATGAAGGGCATCGCATTTGTAACCAAGTTGTTTTTGTTTTGTCATTTGGCAGTATAAAAATGGGGTAATAACGTCAATGAGACCCAATAAAAATAATGAAAGAAGGAATGATGGAGTTTAAGAGAAAAGAGTGGCTGAAGCTTCTGCTCCTGAGCCTTCCCTGAAAAGAGGGGCAAAGCACAGTGATTGCTAAGACAGAGACTTGGGAAAATGAGCCATCCAGTAGAAGAGAGGTGGGGTAAGGGATGGAGTCTGCAACACAGGAAGAATTTCGGCCTAAGAATCTGTGTTTTTTAAAGCTTCCCCAAGGATTCAGTTTGGGAGCTTCTCCATCAGAGGCATCCTGTTTTGCATGAGAGTGAGCTAGCGTGCCATCTGCCCGGTCTCCAGGCCTTCTCTCATTGTTATGTAAAGCCCATGTCCATGCTCACAGGGTTTTCTTATGCAAAGACATTAACAAGATATTATAGGCACAATTCCTAAGGACCTAGAAAAAGGTTTCAGCTCTGAAAAAAAAAAAAAAAACAACTGTAAAATAGGAAAAGAAAATTGGCAAAATTCAAACAAATAAATGGTTGAAAAGAAAATGAAAGTGTTAGTCGCTTAGTCGTGTTCAACTCTTTGCGACCCTCCCCCCCTGGACCGCCCCCAAGGACTGTAGCTCGCCAGGCTCCTCTGTCCATGGAATTCTCCAGGCAAGAATACTGGAGTGGCTTGCCCTTCCCTTCTCCGGGGATCTTCCCTCCCACCCCACCCGCCCACCGCGCCCCCCCGCCCCGCCCCCTCCCCGGGAACCAGGGATTGAACCCAGGTCTCCCACATTGCAGGCAGATTCTTTACTGTCTTTAAATGGCTGCAAAATTTAACTTTCTGTCAACTACTCAAATATATCTCAGCTAATATATTGCACATAAACCATTGCCAAACATTTAAACTCTGTTCCTCAGCTGCTGCTTCTATACAATGAGTATGTAATAATGGTACTTTTCTCATAGATATTTTTTAATGCTCAAATTGACATTGGTGGAAATAAACATGATGTTCCATGTAAAGCATGATAGAAAAGGCCCCAGCACACTGTATGCCAGTGTAATGTTATAAATGATATTGTTAGTAATAAGGAAGATGACTATGATGAGAAAAGCATACATTTGCTATGTAAAACTTGGCAGAGAATTCTGAAGAATTCTCAATATACTAAGAACTTATCATATTGATATTACTTTCTCTAAAATACATTGGCCTGTCAGTCCAAAGCTCTCTATGAATAGACTCCAACTGATGAGGTCCTGGCACAGCGCTTTCAGATCACAAAATGGGCCAAGAACGTTCACATCCATAAGCTTCTTTATTCCTTATTGCTGCCCCAAAAGGTAGGCAGCAAGGGCAGAGTAATGTAATGGGGAGGACTAGGAGAATCAGGCTGACTTGAGGGCTCGCCCTGTGATTTCCAACAAGTCCCTTTCACCTTTGTGGGCTGTCTGCTCACAGGTGAATCAGGAGAGAATCCCTGCTTTATGGAATCCACAGCCCTGTGGAAATCAAAAGGGAGGCTGTGTGTCAGAGTGCTAAACCACAGCGCCCACATACAAGTATCTGACCTGCCCTTATTTTAGGAGATAGGGAAGTGAACATTGACAGAAATGACCTGACGTGTGCACAGTCTTTCAAGTGAGAGGCAGGACAGGAAACTGGGTCAGTGTGCCTTCCTTCACACAGCACAGCTTCCTGAACCGCTAACATTCCCTGCAGGAAAGGAGACTAGGGTCACACAGACCCCCGTGGTCAGGGTTTTGTAGAGCCGACTTAGCCAATAGAGCACTGCATCCTGGCCCCACAGGTCAGGCCACTACCTCTCTGTGGGAAGTATGGCTTCCTGTATCAGCCACTGAGCCAAGCCAGAGACCTTTGGGGATATTTAACTCTTTGCTACATCTCAATTATCTCGGGGTTGTGAGGTGCAGTGGAGCCTAACATTCCTGCTGATGCACTTGTAGTCTTTATGAATTGGAGAATTCATTTCTGCTTGAATTCAAGATGACAACAGCTACCATTTGCTGAGTGTTTCATATCGGTGCTTCACCCACATTATCTCATTTTGTTCTTACCACGGCCCTTTGAGGATGGAGGTGTTATTATTATCCTCATCCTTCAGGTTTGAGAAAATTTGAGTCCTTACAAGTTAGGTAATGCTTCCAAGGTCATGCAACCATGTCGGCTGTCTGAGAAGCCAGCACCCTTTACCACCCCAGTGTTTCACAAGAAATGGTCTGCAGACCACATACATCAAAATGTGTCCACTACCTCCTTCATGCCCCCCGAACCCTTGCCCCACAGTAACTTATTGAATCAGATGGTGGTGGGTGGGAACAATGGGAGCCCAGGAGTTTGCATTTCAATTACGTCCACAGTTGATTCCCACGATGTCAACATTTGAGAACCAGCCAACCATACGCCCTAACCTTCCAGACACATTTTTGTCAAAGTGTTAGGGGAAGCACACTGATTGAAACCTGCCCACCCTGGCCAGGCACCATAGTAACCATTTGCATGAGTTGTTTTATGACAGGAGATCCTGATAAGGAATATGGAACTAATAAGCCACCACCAGCAGGAAGAGTTCGGGAAAGGTCGAGAGGAGACACTGCATGTCCGTCCACTTCCCAGAATCCCTCTTGCTAGCATCCATCTTGGCTGAGCGATACGTGCGCCACCAGGAAAGACTCTGAATTAGAATGATTGGCCAAAGACCACCCAGAAACTAATCCCATCACCATAAAACCCAAGACTTCGAGGCAGCGGCTGAGCAGTTCTCCTGGGTTCCCTTACCCTCCTGCTCTCCACCTGGGTGCCCTTCCCAATAAAATCTCTTGCTTTGTCAGCACATGTGTCTCCTCGGACAATTCATTTCTGAGTGTTAGACAAGAGCCCAGTTTCAGGCCCTGGAAGGGGTCCCCGCTTCCTGCAACAAAAGGGCAGGCAGGGAAAGGAGCAGTTCAATTTTCAATTCCAAGTGCACTTTTGGCATCATCATGGACAAAAAAAGCCAAGTCTCTTTCCCCTTAAAATTTGCTGAATAACCTACACAACTCTGTTTAGTAAGTCTGAAAGGGACAAGGTTGTTTCTGTTGACTGACAGGGATTTTAGCATGAATATTTAATGGGCAGGCAGCTGGTACACTTGGCTAATGTAATATTTGAACCTGTACTTTCATACTGGAGGGATTTGCTCTCCCTTAATGCATGTCTACATCCTGTCCGAGTCCTTCACAGCATTTCCCACACAGATGATGCCAGTTCAGGGAGCCGGTTTTTCCCAGCTCTCAATTTAGGATAGCACTTATTCTTATCTTGAGATAAAGTTTTTTTTGGTATGCTGATGGAGTGCCACTGGGCATTGTCTTGGATTTTATCATTTCCTGTCCAAACCCTCCATGCCCTCTTGGTTACAGTCCATTGACAGAATCAGCTTTGCTGATGTCATTCAGAAGAATCATTCACGCCTTTCCTTCTACCTGTATCTTCCTCCGTCTTTCTCTCTTTTTCTCCCTCTCCTTTCTTTCTAACTCTGCTTCTCTCTCTCTCCTCCCAGCCTCTGAAGTTTCCCAACTTACAAAATATTTGGGTCCAATATTATACTTGGGGTTTGTTTAAGCCAATTAGAGGGACAATTACAATGGTGAAAGAGGAAATCCATTCCCCCTTAGATCAGGAAGAAGACGAGTTCTCCTTTTACCACTTAAATATATAAATAAATGCATTCACATTGGAGAGGTAAAACTGTCTTCATTCACAACATGGTATATAGAAAATCTCAAAGAATCTACAACAAATCATCAGAACTAATAAACAGTTTTCTTAGGGGAAGCACACTGATTGAAACCGCCCACCCTGGCCAGGCACCATAGTAACCATTTGCATGAATTGTTTTATGGCAGGAGATCCTGATAAGGAATACGGAACTAATAAGCCACCACTAAACAGAAGAGCTCAGGAAAGGTCGAGAGGAGACACTGCGTGTCCGTCCACTTCCCAGAATCCCTCGCTAGCATCCATCTTGGCTGAGTGATGCGTGCACCACCACGAAAGACTCTGAATTAGAATGATTGGCCAAAGACCACCCGGAAACTAATCTCATCACTAATCTCATCATAAAACCCAAGACTTCGAGGCAGCGGCAGAGCAGTTCTCCTGGGTTCCCTTACCTTCTTGCTCTCCACCCGGGTGCCCTTCCCAATAAAATCTCTTGCTTTGTCAGCACATGTGTCTCTTCAGACAATTCATTTCCGAGTGTTAGACAAGAGCCCAGTTTCGGGCTCTGGAAGGGGTCCCCCTTCCTGCAACAGTTTGAGTTAGGCCACAAAATACAAGAACCATGCACCAAAAACAATTATATTTTTATGTATTAACATCAAACAATCCAAAAATAAAATTAAGTAAAAAATTCCATTCACAAATGGAATTCATAGTACCAAAAATATATGTAGGAAAATAAATTCGATAAGAGAAGTAGAAGACAACACTAAGAACAACAAAACATAGACAAAACACATTAAAGAAGATCTAAATAAATGGAAAGCCATTCCAAGTCCATGAATAGGAAGACTCAGTTTTGTTCAGTTCAGTTCAGTCACTCAGTTGTGTCTGACTTTGCAACCTCATGGGCTGAAGCATGCCAGGCTTTTAAAGGAAAACGCAAATTGAAACCACAATAAGATACCAAATTTACATCTGCTAGAATGACTAAAATAAAAAAGATAATAACAAATAAATCACAAATTGATTTATAAATTCAACACTTCTATCAAAGTTCCAGCAACCTTTTTGATATATTGACAAATTGATCTCGAAGTTTATATGGAAATGCAAAGGAACTAGAATAGCCAAAACACATTTTTTAAAAAGCATGAAGGTGGGGGACTTATACCACTCACTATCAAAATGTACTATAAAGTCACAGTAGTTAAGACAGTGTAGTACTGGTGCAAGAATTTCCATGCAGATCAATAGAATGGGATCAAGAGTCCAGAAATAAACCTCACATTTAAAGTTATCCTTTTTTTAACAAAGGTGCAAACACAATTCAATAGGCAAACTGTAACCTTTCCAACAAATAAGCACTGGAATTGGATATCTACATGCAAAAAAGTGAACTTACTTCACAAAATTCAAAAAAGAAAATTATCTGAAAGACCTCAATATAGGATCACAGACCATATAACAGCTAAAATTATAAAAGTTTCAGAAGAAAATATAAGATAAAATCTTTGTGACTTTGAATGAGGCAGATTTCTCAGATACAACGTCAAAAGCAAACTCATTTTTAAAAATACCAATACATTGCACTTCACCCAAATGAAAAACTTTGCAATGTCAAAAAATTTAAAAGTGCTGTTAATCTGCTAAGGTACTCATATCTAGAATATAAAACAACTCTTGTAACTCAACAATTAAAACAAATAATGAGGGACTTCCCTGGTGGACCAGTGGTTGGGACTGCATACTTCCCGCACAGGGTGCTCGGGTTCCATCCTTGATTGGGGAACTAAGATCTCACAAGAAAAGCCAAGAAAATGATAATAAAATAAATTAAAAATTAAAAACAAATAATGAAATTAGAAAACGGGCAGGGAATTTTAATGGATAGTTTCCCAAAGATATACAAATGGTGACTATACACATAAAGAGTGACTCAACATCATTGGGTGTGTGCATGCCAAGTCGTTTCAGCAGTGTCTGACTCTTAGTGACCCTATGGACTGTAACCCACCAGGCTCCTCTGTCCATGGGATTCTCTGTCCATGGAGTGAGTTGCCATTTCTTTCTCCAGGGGATTTTTCTGACCCAGTGATTGAACCTGTATCTCCTGTGCCTCCTGCATTGAAAGGAGAATTCTTTATCACTGAAGCCACCTGGGAAGCCCCACTCAACATCACTAGTCATTAGGAAAATGCAAATTGAAACCACAATAAGATACCAAACTTACATCTGCTAGAATGACTAAAATAAAAAAGATAATAGTAAATGTTGGTGAGAAAATAGAACAACTGGAAGCCACTTATACTGCCAATAGGGATGTAAAATGGTGTCATCACTTTGGAAAACTATTCGGCAGTTCTTCAAAATGTCAAATATAGTTACCATATTGACCCAGCAATTCCACTCTTAGATATCTACCCAGGATAAATGAAAACATATGTCCACACAAAAACTTGTATATAAATGTTTGTAGCAGTATAATTCAAAATAGCCAAAAAAGTAGAAACAACTCAAATCCTCAACTGATGAATGGATAAGAAAAATGTGACATAGCTATATAACAGAATATTATCATCAGTAAGAAAAGAATGAAGCACTGATATATGTTACAACATGGATGAGCATCTAAAACATTATACTAGGTGAAAAAAGTCAGTCACAAAAGATCACATAGTGTATGACCCATTTATATGAAATGTCCAGAATAGGTAATTCTCTAGAGACAGAAAGTAGATTCCCAGTTGCCAGGTAGTAGGCTGAGGGCAAAATTAAGAATGACCACTAATGGGTATAATTTTTTTTTTTCCTAACCTGTGTCCCTTGAAGTGGAATCGTGGAGTCTTAACCACTGGACAGCCAGGGAAGCCCTAATGATGTTTCTTTTGAGGATGATGAAAATGTTTTAAAATAAGAGTATGGTGACATTGCACAAATACGTAAGCATACTAAAAGCTATTGAAGTATACATTTTAGACAGGTGAACTTTATGGTATGTAAATTATGTCTCAATAACATTTTTTAAAAAACTAATAATAGCAACAACAGCAGACACTGTTAAGAAAATGAAAAGATGAGACAAGTTGGGAGAAAATATTTGCAAATCACATATATGGTAAAGAACTTCTTTCCAGAATATATAGAGAACATTTATAACTCAATAATGAAAAGACAAATGACCCAATTATAAAACAGGGAAAAGATTTAAGTAGACATTTCATGAAGGAAAACAGACAAATTGCTAAAAAGCATGTGAAAAGATGCTCAACAGCATTAGTCATTAGGGAAATGCAAATTAAAAGTACAATGAGATACTTAATCTCATTAAGTATTAGGCCATCTATTAGGATGGCTAGTATCAAAACGATTATACTCAATGTTGGGAAAGATACATAGAAATGAGAACACTCAGACTTTGCTGATGAGAATGTAAAATGATACAGCCAATTTGGAAACAGTTTGGCAGTTTCTTTAAAAGTTTAACATAAAGTTATCCTAGAGTCCAGTAATTTGCTCCTAAGAATATAAAGAAATGAACTCAAGAACACAAAAGCATCCCTGTGAATTTTAGCAGCTTTATCATAGTACCACACTGGAAATGATCCAAATATCAGCTGATGAAGGATAAACAAATGTGATAAAATACAAAATATTTTTTCTTTCTTAATATAAGAAATATTTATATGCAGTGTTATTTAGGAAAGGTAGAAAAGAAGAAAGAAAAATAAATGAATGTGGGGGGATGGAAAGATGGAAGGCAAAGGAAAGAAGGAAGAAACTACTAAGAAAAAACTACACATATATTGTTTGGAGACAATTTTTCATGAGCTAAGGCTGGTTGCCTTTGTTCCAGATCCTCTCTTCAAGGATGATCGTTTAACAAACAACTGAAAGATTGAGATAGTGCCTTACCTTGGAGCAGAAGGATTATTTGCTTGACGTCCAGTTTAATAAAGACAATGTCTCAAATAATGCCATTTGCAATGACATGGATGGACCTAGAGACCGTCATACAGAGTGAAGTAAGTCAGGAAGAAAAGGACAAATATCATATATCACTTACATATGGAGTCTAGAAAAATGGTACAGATGAACTTATTTGAAAAACAGAAATAGAGTCACAGACATAGAGAACAAACATGTATATCAAGGAGTGAAGAGGGGGTGGGATGAACTGTGAGACTGGGACTAACATATACACACTCTTATATATAAAATAGACAGTTAATGAGAACCTGTTTTATTGCACAGAGAACTCTACTCAATGCTCTGTGGTGACCTAAATGGGGAGAAAATCTAGAAAAGAGTGGATATATGTATAACTGATTCACTTTCTTGTACAGCAGAACCCAACAGAACATTGTAGAGCAACTGTACTCCAATAAAAGTTTAAAAAAAGAACATCTCTCCAGGACAAAAGTTGAGTAGGTTCACTTACAGCTCATTACAAAAAACTAGGGTTTCCTAAGCTCAGGATTCCTCAATCTTAACATAAACCCTCTGCCTGTGCAGAACACACTTAGGCCAGCTTGCATCACCCCTGGGGGACTGGAGAGCACAGGGCGTTGGCACAGACCTGAAGCTCCTGCTGCCTTCATTCCATGAGTAATGAAGTCCTTTCTCCCTGACCCAGGAGGCACACGTCTTCATTTAGTAGCCATGAAACTGTGGCACATTAATTTGTTAGCTCACAATCAGGGGAAAGTATCAGACTTTCCATAGCTATTGACATACAAACTACAACATGGATGAACTTCAAAAATATTGTGATAAGCAAAAAAAAAAAGTGAAAGTGTTAATCACTCGGTCATGTCTGACTCTTTGTGATTCCATGGACTCTAGCCCCCCAGGTTCCTCTGTCCATGGAATTCTCCAGGCAAGAATTCTGGAGTGGGTAGTCATTCCCTTCTCTGGGGGATTTTACCCACTCAGGGATCAAACACAGGTCTCCTGCATTGCAGGCAGATTCTTTATTGTCTTAGCCATCAGGGAAGCCCAAGAAGCCAGATGCAAAAGACTACCATTTGATTCCATTAAATGAAATAGCCAGAGAAGCTAAATTCATAGAGAAAGAAAGCAAATCAGTGGTTCCCTTGGGCTGAGAGTGAGAGAAAAGACTGATCACAATGAACATGAAGAAACTTTGGAGAAATGATAGAAATATTCTAAAACTGGTTTTGAGTAATAGCTATGAAGTGTTAGTTGTTCAGTCGTGTCAACTCTGTGACCCCATGGACTGTTAGCGCTCCAGGCTCCTCTGTCCAAGGAATTCTTCAGGCAAGAACACTGGAGTGAGTGGCCATACCCTTCTCCAGGGGATCTTCCCAACTTAGGGATCAAACCTGGCTCTTCTGCATTGCAGGCAGATTCTTTACCATCTGAGCGACTAACACTAGACTAGACTGGACTTATGCTAATAAAACCACCACACACTACAAAGCCTTTTCTATTCTCTGAGCCTTTTTTTTTTTTGCCATTACATAATTAAATATTAGAAAACAAACAAAAATAACAATATATTAGGTGCTATACCAGAGGCAGTTACAGAGTGAGAGAATTGGAGAGGAGCACCGTGAGTCTTTTGAACTTCAAGGAGATCAAACCAGTCAATCCTGAAGGAAATCAGTTCTGAATATTCAGTGGCAGGAAAACTGAAACTGCAGTATTTTGGCCACCTTATGCGAAGAATTGACTTATTGGAAAAGACCCTGATGCTGGGAAAAATTGAAGGTAGCAGGAGAAGGGAATGACAGAGGATAAGGTGGTTGGATGGCATCACCAACTTGATGCACATGAGTTTGAGCAAGCTCCAGGAGTTGGTGATGGACAGGGAACCCTGGCATGCTGCAGTCCATGAGGTCGCAAAGAGTTGGACATGACTGAGTGACGGAACTGAACCACCCAGTTAGACAAACTTCAAAGTTTGAGGGTACAGTCCTCAAGACTGGCCTCGAAAGCTGCAAGTTTCCTAAATTACCCTCAAGTTCTAGAATTCATTAGAATGACTCAGAACTCACAGAAAGCTATTACTCTCATGGTTAGAGTTTAATTACAGGGAAAGGATATAGATAAAATCAACCAAAAGAAGAGACACATAGGTCTGAGTCTGATAGGATTTCAAATGTAAAGTTTTCACTGCCCACTCTCCATGTTGCCAAGATGCATTAATGTACAGTGCATGTGGAGTACTGCCAACCAGAGAAGCTCATCTGGGTTTCAGTGTCCAAAGTTTTCAGTGGAGTTTCATTACATAGGCATGCTTGACTGACTGATGGATCACCATGTGGGTGAACTCAGTCTCAACAATTCTGCATGATCTGAACCCCTCACCCTATGTACATGGTTGTGACTCCTAAGTCACATGCTTTTCCTGTGACCAGACCTTACCCTAAGGTTGTTAGATATGGCCAACATTACCCTAAAGTGTGGCCTGCTCCTGCCCTACACAAACACACCCCTATGACAGATTGTCCCCCAGAAGCTGAGGGCAAAGGCTAGACTTTCTCTTTGCATAAAACCAAATTCTTAGTACACAGGACCTAACCCAGATTTGGAAGTCAGCTAGGGTTTATGGTTAGGTCTGAGATAAGTTAAAGTTTTATTGAAGTCTATGGAAAAATCTGGCAAAATCCATACTGGATTATATGTATATATATATATATATATATATATATACACACACATATATACATATATATAAGTCATTTCATTACATATTTAAATATTAATGGCAGTCATTTTTACTCCTAGACTTTTGTGTTATCCTGGCTACCTCTTTCTTCTTTCTCCTGTTACCTCCTTATGAATATTTCATGTTTTCCTAAAATTAGAAGGTTTTTAAGGGTTGAAAGAAAAACTTGAACTGAAGGTTAAACACATACATTTCACTTTGAAGAAAGTAAAAGAATGGCCAAAATCAGGTTCAGAAGTGTCTCTTTTTTTAGTAATCTATGCTTTAGTCTATATTGCTGTAGATAATTGAGAATTGTCCAAGATGGGTTTTTGGCAATGTTTAATTTTACCTGATTTTTATAAGATAGTCATTTAGCAAAAGAAGTTTTCAAATAATTTATCATTTCAGCAGTAATAGGTGAGAAAAGAAGATCAAATCCTTGAACTATTTACTTAGATGAACACAAATACCCTTTTTTGATATAATGGATATGCAAGATTTAGCCATTAAAGGGTTAGGGTAAAATGAAAATCCTCTCAGTAATAGTCGAAATATGAGAAAATCTTTCAAGGAAATTAAACACTTGATCAAAAAGAGAAAAGGGTTATTGGTGAGAGCTGAGATTAAACATCAGAGTTTTCTGAGAAGAGACCTCAATTATAAGAAGCAGACAGTTAATAATATCCTCTCAGGATCTGCTTTTCCTTAAGACATATCTTTGGGGAGATGCAATAGTTTCCTTTTCTTTTTGTTAAAATAGGAAAAACGCCTCACCCTTGAAAACTGTGAAGAAAACTTTAAAATTTTGAAAAAAATCAGAACCAAGAAGGAAAGAATTTAGAAGTATGCTTCCAGTGTAATAGAAGAGAAAGTACCACCCCAAATTAGGGTCTGTGTATGCATGCATGCTCAGTCGTGTCCAACTCTTTGCAACCCCATGGACTGTAGCCCACCAGACTCCTCTGTCTATGGAATTTTCTGGGCAAGAACACTGAAGTGGGTTGCTATGCCCTCCTCCAGGGGATCTTCCCAACCCAGGAATCAAACCCATGTCTACTGCATTGGCAGGTTGATTCTTTACCACTGCACCACCTGGGAAGCCCAAATTAGGGTCTAAGATGTTTTTAAGTATACTTCCATTAAATATTATTTTGTAAACTGAAATATAGAAACAAGAAGCAATAAAATAGAGATTCATACTTTTTGCATGAAACTAGCTAGGCACTTTTATCATTTGAGCACCCTGGCTCACAAGAAGACATGAATCCCTAAAATGAGTCAGTTATTTGAAACCTATGTTTGTTAGTAACTCATCACATGGCTCTAAAGAAAAAGAACCACTTTCTCACATTACATTTCTCTGTTGGGAAGAGAATACTTCACAGTCAGAATGTTACCATCATTATCATCACCCACCATCATCATCAACACAACTACCACACACTAAGTACCAATGATGTGCAGGTGGTATCCCATATGCTTTTCCATAGTTACTTAATTTAATTCTCACAAAGGCACTAAAAGTTAAATTATTATTATCCCCACTTTTGAGAAAAATCATGCACTCAGAGAATTCACAGAATCAGTAAGCAGCAGAGTTAAATTAAAACCTAGTTCTGTGTGCCTCTACACGTCCCCACTCTTCATCCCTGCTACTGCCGCTCAATGATTTAGTGGTTCCTGGGAGCAATGGTATCTGTGCTGCAGCTCGTGTTTAGGACTTATCCTTACCACACTTGTGTTCAGGATTAATTCAGTTCCAGGAAGGGATAAGCCATGTCTGTGGGCCTAAGGATGACAGAAGATGAGTCCCACAACTCAGTGGGGAATGTGTGAAGCAGATCATCTTAATGTGGTTATGAAAATAATTCTGCTCCATTTTGAGTCCCAGAAGCAGGCTGACCAATCCCTGAACTGGGCTGAATGAACCATTAGGTCCTGAGCCAAATCTCTCTCACACTCTACCCCAACAGCACAGGTCAAAAAGAGCTACTCGATACCTCACAAAATTCAAAGTTCTTTCTATTATTATAAGTCCAGCACGCCTTCTCTTCTAGTATACTCTCAGCTAAGTATACAAAAAGTATTTCATTGATGTATTTAGTCAGAAGGCTTTGGTGGCATGAGGCAAAAATCTCGATTTTTACCTAAGAAAACAGATAATCTGTTGGCTCACATGGTTAAATCCTAAGAAGCGCAAGGGCAGGATAGAGCCGGCCTGAGGAAAGACTGGATCCAAAGGCTCCAGCACCATCAGAGGTGTCTCCCTGTCTCTTCACCATCAGAGTCCTGTCTTTGTTTCTTCAAGCGAGGCACTGGTGGCTGCAGGCTCACAGTCTCAGAGGGCCCCAGCAGAACCGAGCAAGTGTGTGAATCGCTATAGTTTCACTTTGAAAAATCCTAAGAAAGAATTGTGATGTTTCAACTTGGATCGTGTGCCAGCCTCATGAGCCAATCTCTGAGGCCAGGGATGAAATCACATAAAAAATAAGGTCATTCGGACCAGTTAGAGAGCAGGAAAGAGGGGGAGGCTGCCCCAGAGAAGGGGAGGACACCCATGTGGGCATCAGAATTACCAGCAAAGTCTCTAGTCCTGGAGAAGGTCATGGAAACCCACTCGAGTATTCTTGCCGGGCAAGTCCCACGGACCGAGGAGCCTGATGGGCTACAGTACAAGGGGTCGCAAAGAGTGGGACCCCGCTGGGCGCCTAACACTTTCACTTTCTCTAGTCCTAGTCTAGCCAAGGATCATATTTGAAGCAGGGGTTAGGCCCTGAAGCTGGCCTGAAGGTGAAACATTACATGACTCAAAGTCATCCTTGAAAAATTTCTAAAATGGGTACATCGGGGAAGAGGAAGAGGACTAACTAATGAGGCGGGGATCAAAAGAATGAGTGGCAGCCGGGAGCCCCGCGAACAGAGCGAGTGTAGGAAAGCGGGGAATTGGAGGGAGCAGCAGAGACCGATCGGTAGCCAGGCTGATAGCTTGGCAGACGGACGGACCCTGGATAGACAACCTGAGCAGGCGCTAGTTCCTCCCGTCTTTCCCTTTCGAAGCCAGGATTTTGTCTTTTCAGTTGAGCCCAAGAGAGAATGCTGGCACTTCAGCATAAGCTAAGATTTCCCACTAGGGAAGGGAGATCAACTCAGTACTGAGAAGGGAGGAAGCAAGCACCCCATCACCATGACGCACTCATTCTCTCCCATACCAATCTTGGGCGCCAAACCCAGCCCCGCCTAACCACGTCTTCCCCTTTCTAGCATGGTGGCTATATCGACTGTCTGACAGAATAGAGACTGGCATCTCCCAAACCGCCGGCCCCCCATCTGGAACACTGCCATGTCCTGCATTGCACCATGATCCTGGATGTGCAAACGGCAGTCGTTTTTGCAGTGATTGAGCCTCCCTGCTTGTCAATGAAAAAACTCGTGTTTTTTCCTGGGAAAACGCCGGAAGGAGACCAGCCACTGGAGCTGGTATGATATCTTGCTTTGATTTCATCTGGAGAACCTCCAGAAGGAAAAAAAAAATCTACAGAGACATACAGTCAGAGACAGGGAAAGAGAGAAAAAGTAAATATTCTTAAGGGGGCAGGGGGCATGGGGGCATGGAAGAGACACATTTAATGAGTTTCTACATGGCCTCACTGTGATATGTATGACATCACTATATTATCTTTCAGAAAATCTTCTGTTACCTCTTGTCTTTTAAGTATGTCTATGAATGTAGTTGCTTATTGCTTGAATAAAATTGTTGATAAAGGAAAAAAGCAATCAATCAAATGAGTATATAGTCATAGTTCTTAGTCACAATAAGTATTGAAAAACACTGAGCTTGATTAAAGAGCACACTGTGTACAACTGATGTTTGGGTATTCACAGGAGCTTGCTTATAGACAGTCATCACATCCCTTCCCAAGAATGGGAGATGCAGAGAAAATTCTAAATGTGTCCTTCTTAACCACAAGGTACACTCTATTTTTTTTTAATAGGAATCTTCTTTCACTGTCATGCATATCAATAAAATCATTTGTTGTGACGAAAGAGATGCTGATCATAGAATGTACTCAATAAATGTTTGCTGGATTGAAATCCAAATCTTCCTTGAAAGTAGAGAACTTTTTTTGTTTGGAGTGGCATTTCATGTTGAGGCCCCTCTAGACAGCAATCATTTCCTGTTGACTTGTTTGGTCACCTGAAGGTCACTTGTTTGGCATGTGAGAAAAGTTTCTCACAGCATGAGTTTTGTGACAGGAGTGGCAGTGTGAGGGGTATGAAACGACCTAGGATGGCTTGAGAAGCCTGAGTTTCTGCCAAGATTAGCCGCGAAGCTCTAGGCCTCAGTTTCCTCACTGGCAAAATCGGGATGCTAACATGTCCCCACCCATAGGGCTGTTGGAGAGGAATTACATTAGAGAGCATATAGCTAACAAGCTAACTTGTATTAAGCTCTAAAATTATGGGATTTCTTTCCTTTCTGGAAAGGGGTTACGTTGTGCCAAACCTCAGAACACCAATACTCAGAGAGTCTGGAATGCCCACTGACACATCTGGCATGAAATGATTAAAGCAGCAACTTTTGACTCAAAAGCAGAAAGATGGCATGCAGTTTTTCATTGCCCTTTCCTTAGGCAGGCAGAGCTGTCCTCTCAGTTTCTAACAAGTTGTCAAATTATAAATATATTAAGTTGTGCCTAGTGAGAGAAAAATCATTTTTTTGACTTGGATTTATGTGCGTGCATGTGATGCAATGTTGGTGGAGACAGCTATTGAGTTAGAGAAGCATGTGTTTATTTTGTTTTAAATTACTTATTTTAGTCTGCGCTGGGTCTTCAATAGCTCCAGGCAGGCTTTCTCTAGTTGTGGGAAGTGGGGGCTACTCTTTGTTGTGGCGCATGGGCTTCTCATCACAGTGCCTTTCTTGTTTTGGAGCATGGGCTCTAGGGTGTAGGCTTCAGAAGTTGCAGCACGTAGGCTCTATAGGGTGGGTTTAGTAGTTGTGGCACATGGGCTTAGCTGCTCCGTGGCATATGGAATCTTTCCGGACCAGAGATCGAAGCCATGTCCCCTGAATTAGCAGGTGGATTATTACCCACTGTACCATCTGGGAAGTCCCAGCATGTGCTTTTAAAAAGCATCCTGGACACATTGCTGACTGCTACATATATTCATTTGTTCATTCATTTACACTTTATAACTTGTCCTACAAATAATTTTTTTTAATGTTTTACAGCTAAGAGTTGAATTTCTTCCTTTCCCAACACTGGTATTAACCTCTTTAACCTTTCCTAATTGATTGCTCCAAATTAGTAAACTTTTCATTATAGAGTAGCTTGTGTATATATGTGTAATACATATTGTGATTATACCATTTGATACCATTAATACCCTTTTGGCCCACAGAAACCCAGATGTGGCACAAATTTTCATAACACATGGCTCCCAGAAGATACCTGGCCTGGAGATGTAAGCCAACATGGGATTAATTTGAAGTAATTCAATCTCTTGGAAACATTGTCTTATATAATTGCCTTAACATTATAGTACTGATTGGTTAATTTGGATAGAAATGATTTTTTTTTGATAAGTGTAAATTAGAATCCTGTGCTGATTTTGCAAAAGAGATTAGGTTATTCATTTCATTTTAATGACCTTTCAGGACTCCAGTTCAATTGTCAGTGAAATACAGGACTGCCCAGTAAATTGACACCCAGGCTTAATGAGTTTCTTTGGGGGAAATTATTAGTAGAAGGCTAAGCCTAAGCAACAACCTTCATTTTTAAAAACATATATCATGTGACATTTATTTTCTTGGGCCATGCATTTCATATCATTGTACAACTCTGGGGTGCACATTCTCTAGAACAAATGGAACACTCTTGATTGTTAAATACATTAAAACACCTGAACACAGCAAGGTCCAGCATGAATCCCCAAAGTCTACCTAGAAGATGGCTTAGCCCATACCCAGTGAAACCAGTTATCCCACGTGAACACAGACACTGTGAGTCTAATACATCCACCAGAATACAGGACAAGCACATGAAGATATATTAAAAAGGTCAGTAAATAAGAGACAAGAAATTTGACGAGCCTACAACCTAGCCACTCAGTATACTTGATCCTACCACCTCTTTGCCTTGTTCACATTTCTAATCAGAGCAGCAGCAAGTGAATTGTGATTTGTTTGTTTGCCAGAGTGAAAGAGTGGCATATTCAAGGAAGAGAGACCATATATATATATGTGTGTGTGAGTGTTTCTAAAGAGGATGAGGTTACCAAACATAAAGTCAAGTTCAGGAAGTTAAAAAGAAATTACTACCTTCTTCAGTCTTAATCATTTTAAAAAGAAAACTATGGGAACAAGAGACAATGAGAGCACACAATTATTGAATACTAGGCACTCCTCTGAGTCCTATTATATATTTATATTTTATCTCATTAAATTGTTATGACTACCTGAGAAGTACCTATCATTATCCTACTTTTGAAGGGAAAAAAAAAAAACCCTGAAGTTCAGACAGGTTCAAGACTTGCCCAAAGTCCCCCAATTTGTAAGTGGCAGGGCTAGGATTTGAACCTAGGCCTGGTCCAGTTCTTTTCTTTTTTTTAAACTGAGATGTAATTGAGATATAACTGCACAACTTTAAGGTGTATGACATTTGACTTAATACGTTTGTAATACTGCAATATGATTACCACTGTAGTGTAGTTAGCTAACAAGTCTATTGTGTCACATAATTATCATTTCCTTTTTTTTAATAAGAAAAATTAAGATTAGTCTCTTAGCAACTTTGAAGTTTATAGTACAGTATTGTTGACTATATCTCCATTGGGCTTCCCTGGTGGCTTGGTGGTAAAGAATCCACCTGCAGTGCAGGAGGGGCATTGCAGCTTCCTGACGTGGGTTCAGTCCCTGGGTCGGGAAGTTCCCCTGAAGGAGGGAATGGCAATCCACTCCAGTATTCTTGCCTGGAGAATCCCATGGACAAAGGAGTCTGGCGGGCTATAGTTCATAGGGTCGCAAAGAATTGGACATGACTGAAGCAACTTAGCACGTGTGCATAGTTACCTTAGATCTCCAGACTTATTTATCTACTGGTTGCAAGTTCATAACCTTAAACAACATCTCCTCAATTCTCCAATCCCCCAGCCCCAAGTAACCACCATTCTATCCTCTGATTCTGTGAGTTTGGCTGTTTAGGATTCCACCCATAAGTGAGATCATATAGAATTTGTTCTTCTCATTCTGGCTTATCTCACTTAGTATAATGCTGTCAAGGTCCATCCTTGTTGTAAGTTGTTGTCCAAGTGTCAGGATTTTCTTCTTTCTTGTGGCCAAATAATATTCCATTGTATATATATTTACACACCGCATCTTCTTTATCCATTCATCCACTGACCCACACTTAAGTTGTTTCCGTATCTTGGCAATTGTATTGCAGTGATAAACAAGAGAATGCAGCTATCTTTTCAATAAATCATTTTCATTTCTTTTGGATATATTTCCCAATGTAGGATTGCTAGATTGTATGGTAAGCAGAATATTTGCAAACAGGGAGATGTTGATAATGTGTCTACTCTGAAATATTTTCTCTGAAAAGAGTGAAAACGCTGCCTACTGAGGTATCTCACACCAAACATGATTCCGAGTTATACCCAGTCACGGTTATAAAAGGCAAGCTGAAGCCATTAACGTGTTAGCTCTTTTGTGGAGAGTGACTTTCCAATACCAGAAAAGTGTACTGAACAGAACTGAGGTGAAATTGTTCTTGTACTCTATTCAGAGAAGTATTTTTGTTTAAGTTTCTTTGGTAAACTATTTGATAGAAGAAACTGAGGTACAGCGTTTGTTCATATAGTACAGTTTTAGAATTGAAAAACAGCTTCCATCACCCAAGTGTTTCCCTGCCAATATAAAGCACAGTGCAAGGAAACTGTGAACAGCAAGATTCCCAGGGGGGTTTGCCTCTGTAGAGGTGGCTTTATTCTGATATAGTCTAGAGGGCCCAAGTTTCCGGCCCCTGGGTCCACAGTTTCTTTCACTGCTCTTGTCTCGCAGCACCCTTCCCCCACTCTGTGACAACCGATTCCGTCAGACATTTATAAGCTATTTATAGTGCAATGAGAGAACACATAGCGTCACAAAATACATACAAATTTGGTAACTATTTTAATATTGAATCCTTTGACCCCTCCTTCATGTCACATCTAACACCCCCTCTCCCTTCCCCAGAGTCAAGGTTTTCTCAATCATTTCTAGCCTCCTTTTTTAGAACTCAGGTTTCCTCTCTCAGGCCCAGAGTCCCTGGCCTCAGCGAAAGCAATCTTGTTATTTAAATCTCAGATCTCTCCCTGCCCCTAGTCCCACCCAATCTATTAATGTAGCCATTTCAACCTGGTTTTCCATAGCCAATGGCATGCTAGAGCCAGCTCATATTGTCTTGAGAGAGATGATTGTAAAATTTTCAAGAAATTTGCAAGCAAGGTATGGTTATTATTAAAAATTATATACATTTACAATTAAGAAAATTATATAAAAGCAGAGATAATAAATAACAAAACATCACTTCTTAATTTATTTTTACTACATTTTAATATTTTTTATGTGATTAAGGTTATTTACAGCTATTATATCTGTATGGTGGAAATACTACATAACAGTGTGCCACTGGGTATCTCTTCCCAAGTCTGAGATCAATGACATCACATTGGTAGCTTGAAGTTTGACACGGTGGAAGTGTTTACATCACTGCTACAAATCAGGGTTCCTCCTACCATACCCTCTGAAAGCAGCTGTGATGTATTTACCAGCATTACATTATGCAGGTCAGTAGGAAAACCCACCTATTCTCTCTACGGTGTCTGAAGAAAACCACAGAGCCCTACATTTTGTAATGAGTTTAAATTCACAGTGGTCCATTTCGGTGGCAGCCTCAATGCTGTTCTACAATCTTATTATGATTTTCAGATCAGTTTTCTGTGCTATGCCCCATACTTTTTTTTTTTACTTTCTCTGCTTCCCTCCAACATCTAACCCTCCCGCTCCTTCCTCCTTCCTCTCAAAATGAGTGAAAGTCACTCAGTTGTGTCCGACTTTTTTGCGACCCCATGGACTATACAGTCCGTGAAATTCTCCAGGCCAGAATCCTGGAGTGGGTAGCCTTTCCCTTCCTCTCAAAAGACTACTTAAATTCCTACTTCACAGAGAAAACTGAAGCCATCCAAGGAGTGCTGGTCTAACCTACTGGCTCCAAATCTTGAAGTTAACTGTGTGTGCACTTTGCCTTTTCCTCTTAAAATAAGATAGGTGTCCCTCCCTCTAAGGCTTACTTTCCCATCTGCGTCCTGGTCCCAGGTGCTTCTGCCTCTTCAGGAACTTCCTTTTCCTCTTTATTCCGACATCTGTGCCTTGTACTTCCCTTTCTCTGTTGCTCATCTCTTCCAGTATTTTAACTCCTAAAGCTCTGTCCCATCTAAGCAAGCAAACGTTCTCAGTCTCACGTCCTTCTATACCTACTGCCTTACTTCTTCCTTTCACTTCACAGCCAGGCTTGAGAACATTCGTGCAAACTCTTCCAGTTTACTTCCTTTTCTCTTCTCTCCTCAACCTGTTGCAAACTGGTTTTCTTTGAAGTTCCACTGAAATGTGTTAATGCCACCAGTGGACTGCAAGTTACTAAGCAAATTCCCAGTCTTTATTTTACTTGATTTCTCTGTAACATTTGAACAGGTTTGACTCTCCACATTTTAATCACTCCGTCTTTGAAATTCCTTATTCCGTTGGTCTCTAGGACATCACCCTCCACTACTTCCCTTTGTGCTTCTACAGCCACTACTTAATCTTCTTTGAACCTTCCTTTCCTCTTTCGTTGGGAGTAAGGGAAGTATCTAGAAAAACAAATTTTCTTGATAAAAGCTGGCAGTGACTTTTCTGTGTCACTCTTTTTCTTACTATGATTATCAGCAGCAGCAAAACAACCATCAGTCCTTCCAGACACAACTGGATGAGAGGAAGAGAAAAAAAAATTCTAAAGTGTGTCTGTATTACTAGAAAGTAGTGGAACCAAGGATAGAAACCAAAACTTATTGATATTTATTATTAAATGTCAGCATTATGTTAGACATAGGTCTTCTCTTGTGGCTCAGCTGGTAAAGAATCCACCTGCAATACAGGAGACCTGGGTTCAATCCCTGGGTTGGGAAGATCTCCTGGAGAAGGGAACGGCTACCCACTCCAGTATTCTGGCCTGGAGAATTTCATGGTCTGTATAGTCCATGGGGTTGCAAAGAGTCGGACACGATTGAGTGAGCTTCACTTTATGTTAGATGTTCATACATTTATTATCCTTCTTAATATTTACAGTTACACTATAAGGTAAATATTATCAATACCATTTTGCAAGTGATAGAATTGTTTATGTTATTTTTTTAAATCAGTACTATCTTTTTGTTGTTATTGGCTGTGCTGCATGGCTTGTGGGATCTTAGCTCCCCACTTAGGAATACTATCTTTTTGTTGTTACTGGCCGTGCTGCATGGCTGTGGGAACTTAGTTCCCCAACTAGGACTGAACCCAGGCCCTTGGCAGTGAAAGAGCCGAGTCCTAACCACTGGGCCATCAGGGAATTCCCTCTACTTTTTTTTTCTTTTAAAATAAGTTTGTTTAAACAGCCCACAATCCCTGGGCTAGTAAGTAGCAGAGGCAGAATTTAAACCTGCTTCTTCTGACTCCCAGGACAGTGCTCTTTCCAGAGACAGCCTACCTCATCTCATCTGCACGTAGTTTATAGGGATTCTGTGGAAAACAACTAAATGCTTCTTTTGAGTGTGTTAATTTTGGGCAGAAATGTCTTATCATCATTCAGAAGCAATGGGTCGGTAGTCAGACTTGATGGCCTCCAGGGAAGACTTCCCAGCATGTCAGTAACTCACCAAGCACTTCACAAGCAGGTTCTTTTCAGCCCTGCTGTCTGAGAAACTGTATTCTTGCCAGTGCATCCAGCAACAAACAATTCTAGGGGACAGACTCGTAACAGTGAACTCAAAAGACTGGTGTATAAAACAGACTGGAAATTTATATAAATATAAAAATTCTGATATTCATACACTATGAAATATGAAATATCTCTATGAAAATATGAAAATATCTCTAGGAAAAATTTTGAATTTTTTGTAAAGTAAGGTTTTTAAAATTTATTTTTAATTGGAGGATAATTGCTTATAGTATTGTGTTGGCTTCTGCCATACAACAATGTGAATCAACCATAAGCATAGGTAAGTCTACTCCCTCTTGAACCTCTCCCCCAACTCCCCACCCCATTCCGCCCCTCTAGGAATTAGTGCATATATATGGGATCTATAAAAACAGTATTGATAAACCAATCTGCAGGGCAGGAATAGAGATGCAGACATAGAGAACAGACTTTGGACACAGTTGGGGAATTAGAGGGTGTGATAGATTGGAGAGTAGCATTGAAACAGATATTACCATATGTAAAATAGATAGCTAATGGGAAGTTGCTGTGTAACACAGGTAGCTTGACCTGGTGCTCTATGTAAAGTAAGTTTTTATTCCTCAAGTTATTAAGTAAGAAACTGAGCAAGGAAGCAGAGCCACATGAGCTACATTGATTTCTTTCTTGCTGGAGCCATTGAACCACCATCTTGCTAACAGAAGGGAGAATGCAGAATAAATGTCAGGTACCCTTTACCCTTTAGTTCAGGCTAGAGATCTCAAGGCAAGTTCACAGTCTGTGAGCCTCCAGGTTGACCATTAATCCCCTTTCTGCTTACATAGTATGCTTTGTATTACTCAGGTGATATAAATTTGGGCTGAAAAATAGCACAAATGCCAGCTTGTGACTGCAAGTTTCATAGAAATGTTCTCTTCTCCTACCTAGACCCTCAGAACTGGGGCAATTCTCCTTATCTTTCCTAATGATGAGTGTTAGGGGAGTTACTTCTGGGTCATCCTACCCTGGGGTCTAGCCCTTTGATTTCCAGCTTTACTAGGAAAGGGTTTACATTTAGAATAGCTTGGGTGTCTTATAAGCTGAAACTATGAAAAGTGCCTCTTAATTTCCCCCTTAGAGCAAATACCCTCAGAGCAAAAGTAACTTTGGTTTTCAGCTATAGGCAGGATTCCTACCATCACTTGGATTTTGGCCTGCTAATTTCTTACCTAACGGTAGGATGATTTCAAGAAGATACTTAAAAACATATTATATCCAGCATTTTCAGTGGTTTTTAGCAGGAAGAATAGTTCAAATAACCCATCCTCATGGTTCTAATATTAACATGTTAATACTCAATGAAAGGTCACTGATATCTTGTCTAAATGGACCGAGGTGATCTACAAACATGCTCAGTCAAACCTGAGCGCCACAGCATTGGAGCTTGCTTAACAGTGTCTCTGAAAGTGTGCTCTGTCTGTATCCTTTGCCAGAAATGCAGATTCTGGACCCCATTCTAGGCCTACTGGTTAGAATCTGGGAGATCAAATCATCTCTGCATTTTATAAGCTCTGCAGGTAATTCTTATGAGTGCTGAAGTTTAGAACTATTGAACTAAGGCATGGTTCTAAATTAGACCTCATACATTCTCAGAAATGCCTCTTTTTCTAAAACCTTCTCACCTGGAATATGCATTAGCAAAGCATTCATTTATAAGAGAGAGATTATTTCTCAGCACATCTTATCATTTTCTTTATGTTTTTAATACATATTCATAACTGATTCTTCGTAGCATACTTAAATTACCATAAGGAGTGTATAAAACATTAAAAATCCTAAGAAGGCATGACAGCATAGCCTTCATAAAAATCTAGAAACTGGAAATCCAATTATCAGTTGGATGGGAGAATTCAGACCACCAACTATCATTTAAATCACAAACCTAGTCTTCCTAATCAGCATAAAGCCTTTTACAGTTGCAACAAAAATAAAACAGAAATAACACAAAAGGGCCTTTCTTGATACATGAAAGAATTATATAGTATATAGATTATATTTTTCTGTAATAGTGTTTTTCTTTGTTTACTTAATGCCATAAATATAACCTTAATTTCTTTATTTGAAGTCTTATCCAAGAGTTTATATTCATATAACCTCTGATTCCCGTGGAAGCCAGACTTTGGAAAGAACTACAAAAAATGTTAATTTATTATAAAAGTATCCTTTTTTGAGGATTTCTGCAACGCAGGAGATCCTGGTTTGATTTCTGGGTTGGGAAGTTCTCCTGGAGAAGGGATAGGCTACCCACTCTGACATTCTTGGGCTTCCCTGGTGGCTCAGATGGTAAAGAATCTGACTGCGATGTGGGAGACCTGAATTTGATCCCTGGGTTAAGGAAGATCCCCTGGAGGATGGCATGGCAACCCACTCCAGTATTCTTGCCTGGAGAATCCCGTGGACAGAGGAGCCTGGCGGGCTACAGTCCATGCGGTCACAAAGAGTCGGACACGACTGAGCGACTGAGCAGAGCACAGCATCTTCATTTGTACATGTTTTTTCTCCTCTTAGTATCTGGAAATTCATGTGGATAGATATATGACAACATAGCATAGAAATATTAGTGGGAGGATTGGAGAAGTGTATATATGGGTATTCACTGTAATATTCTTTCAACTTTGCTTTATGTTTGAAAATTTTCATGACCAAATATTTCTGATAAAAAGCTCATAGCCACATACAGCTAGTCCCTGCAGATTGGTCGGTGATGACTTTATCACAGCCCTGCAGTGCCACTCTTCTCCCTCTCCTGAGAGCATCCTTCCCCTTCCTTGTTCGCCTGACCAAAGTCTACACTGTAAGACTCAGTTCAAAGATCAGGACCTGGGACTTCCCTGCTGGTGATTAAGAACTGGCCTTCTTAATGGAGCAGGGTTTCGATCCCTGGACAGGGAGCTAAGGTCCCACAAGCCATGGGGCAGCTAACCCCATACTCCCCAACTACTAATCCCACACACGCTGGAGCCCCTGCTGCTCTTGAGTGCTGTAACTCCTGAGCCTACATCCTGCAATGAAAGATCCCACATGCTACAACTAAGATCTGATGCAGCCAAATGAATAAATATTTTTAAAAGAGCAACAAGAAATGCTACCTTCAAGAATTAAAAAGAAAAGAGAGATCTGGACTTTTTTAATACTCCCAACTCAACACAGATCTGGTCATCACTTCATTCTTCTATACCATACCTTACACACCCCATGTACTTGGCCTAAATCAACACACAGTTCTCTCACAGTTTTAGAGGTCAGAAGTCCAAAATCAGTTTCAGTGAGTCAAAATCAAGGTGTTGGCAGAGCTAACTCTTTCTGGAGGTTCTAGCAGAGGATCCCTTCAGTTCAGTTCAGTTCAGTTACTCAGTCGTGTCCGACTCTTTGCAACCCCAGGGACTGCAGCACACCAGGCCTCTCTGTCCATCACCAACTCCTGGAGGCTACCCAAACTCATGTCCATTGAGTCGGTGATGCCATTCATCCATCTCATCCTCTGTCGTCCCCTTCTCCTCCTGCCTTCAATCTTTCCCTGGATCAGGGTTTTTTCAAATGAGTCAGTTCTTTGTATCAGGTGGCCAAAGTATTGGGGTTGCTTTACCTTTTTCGGCTTCTAAGTGAAGTGAAGTCACTCAGTCGTGTCCGACTCTTTGCGACCCCATGGACTGTAGCCTACCAGGCTCCTCTGTCCATGGAATTTTCCAGGCAAGAGTACTGGAGTGGGTTGCTATTCCCTTCTCCAGGGGATCTTCCTGACCTTTTTGGCTTCTAGTGGCCCCCTGTATTCCTTGGCTTGTGGCCTCTTTCTCCATCTTCCAAGGGCATCTCCATTCTCTGCTTTTAGAATCACATTGCCGTCTCCTTGTAGTAAAATATCCCTCTTCCCTCCTCTTATAATTATTATGACACTTATGATTATTATATTTAAGGTCCACAGGGATAATCTAGGTTAATGTTCCCATCTCAAAATCCTTAACTTAATCATATCTGCAAAATCCTACATAATATTCACAGGTTCGGGGGATTAGAAATTTGATGTCCTTGTTCAGCCTGCTAGATTGATTTTTTGGTGTAAAAATTTAACTTACAGGCATGGTTACTTTATTCTGAAAGTCTACAATGTTCTTACTTTTTAATATTCTTTATTTAACTTTTTTTTTCTTGGTACATGTGTTTAGGGTATGAACAAATAATAATATAAACATCACAAACAGTAAAAGTACAAGACTGAATCAAATGGACATTTCAGAATATTTTGAAAATTATGAGCCTGGAAATACAGACAGAATTTTAGAATCAGGATTTATATTAGACTATGTTCCCTCCCATTCTTTGCCAAACATACGCAAATATCCCTTCACAGGTGCAAACTCTAGAGCCATATTTAGTCTAGGGGATTTCACCCACAGTTGATTGGATGAGGAATAGACTCATCAGCCTGGGCCAATCAGATTCTTTCTTTCATGAAATTCGGAATTTTGTATTTAGAGATGATTTATGATCAATCTTGGCTAGCACCTAACTCAGGTAGCAGTCCCTTGGCACACACATGAGAAAGCAGAGAAAGAGGTCTGCAGAGTACAGAGAAAGAAATGAGAGATCATGTGGTACACAGAGAAAGAAACAGACGGGGTACGTGGTTCCAGGCTGTTTCCAGGTGCTAGCTCTTCATGAAGTGTGATGGTATTTTGTATCCCTCTGTTTCTTGAAATAGTTCTAATACTCTACAACTCTCTGCATGTTCTTCTCTCTCTCTTATATTTTTCCTTCCTTTTCTTTTTCTCTTGCTTCAGCTAAGAATATTCTTTATTATGACAGAGTAGACTCTTTACTGGTGCACCTTATTCTGGTATTAGAATAGGGACAGTGGTTGTGGATTTATGCTTCAAAACAGACATTTCTTGTATTTTACATTTAATGAAAAATTAATCCATATTGGAAGGGTAAAACTATTTTACAATTATTTCTAAGTAAAATTGCACATTTGAGGGATAAAGTAAGGATACCGATTTATAGGGAAATTCTTTTTGCTACTTTTATTGTTTATCTTCTGATACCATACTCTGAACTCATTATCTGCAGGTTATGCTGTTTAAAAAAAACCCCTTTCTCAAAAAACAAACAAACAAAAAACCCTTTCTCTATAGTTAAGTGGATTTTTGTTTTCCTTTGCTCTTAAAAAAATGAATTTAGGTTTGAAAAATCTGAATTTTGATGCTTTCTTTATATCTGGAGATTATTTCAAAGTTTAGCTGTCAGAGGAAAAGCTTTCTCTAATTTTTGTCTCTTCATTTTGATTTTCATAAAAGGTAATTTTTTGAAACTGTTTTCTTCTTTTCTGCTTTGAACTCTAATTAGGCACAAAAGACAACTGAATTATTGCCTCACATATTAACCTTTGTACTTGTAATCTATTATGAATAAATGAGTATCTCTGCCTGGAAACCAAAGTGGGATCTCAGGTTTATCCCATGAAGCTTTGTGGGATATTAAAAGAAAAGCAATGGCAAACAAAACTTGAAATTTTAAAATCTTTTTACTTTTGTTATTGTCTCAAAGGCTTGTATAATGTAGAAACTCTTCTGCATATTTGATAGAATATAAAATGACTGCTTATTTATTATTTTTGACATAACCATGGCAACTGCATATTGTTCAACCTAAAAGTTTCCTCGTTTAATCATATATAATTTTCGTCTGTTTGAGAAATTCTTCCCATTGTTTTGTTTGTATTATCTATCTGTTCTTGGACATTTTCTATTTGGTGAAATGTTCATGGCTATCAAATGTAGTTTTTGTTCTTAGCAGTGAAATGAACAAGTTTTTTTCTGTTTCTCTTTTACATTATAAAATAATTTTTTAAATATAAGCCATATGTGTTTGTGTAGATTAAATTCTAGGAGATTACTTTTGTTTTAAAACCTTTCTTTCTTAAACAGTTCTCCAGTTTTTGCTTCCTTCTCTGTGCTTGAATGAGGGACATCTGTTTCTGCTTTCAGTGTTCTTTTGTTACAAGATGAACTAGTATATCAAAGTTCTCCTTCAGCAAGGAAAGAATGCTTTAGTTTTATTTTTTATTTCCTTTTATTTATTTTCATTGGTTTAAGAATGACAAATATTGTACAAAAAAGATGATCTGTTCCCTGAAAAAATGTTAACAATAGGAAGCACAAAGTGAAAGCCGCCCTTTCATCTGCTTTATTTCTACTCCCTAGATGGTGTGAATGTGAATCCTTTCAGACTTTCCGATACATACACATATGTGCACATATGAAGGTATGTATGTGTATGTCTGTATTATCAGAAATGAGGTCATACTAAAAAGATCAGTATAAACCTGAATTTAACCCATTAATAAACAGTGAAAACATTTGCAGGTTGGTATATACAAATCTCCCTTTATTAACTACAATTGAATGAAGGTGTCATAATTTATCTTGCCACTCCCTACTGAAGGAGATTTAGATAATTTCCAATACTTTGCTGCAACAGCAAACACTGCAATGAACATCGAGATGCCTCTTTATTCTTTCTGTATTTCTCTATTCTTTCTATTTCAGAGGTGGATTTAATGGAGTCAACAATCTATATTGCTTAAACTTTTCAAAGGTGCTACCAAAATTGCTCTCGAAGGAGGAAACTGTACCAGTTTAACCTTCTCTCAATGTCGTATGAAAGTACTCTTTCTTCCCTCAACTGTTGCTTTTATTAGAAACTATCCATCTTTAGCATATTTCCTAGCCTGACAGGTACAAATTGATATCTCACTGTAATATTTCTGTATTGTTTTCCTAACCACTGGTGAGATTAACATTTTTAAAAATTTTTATTTAATTTTGGCTGTGCTGGGTCTTGGTTGCTGCAGATGGGCTTTCCCTAGTTGCAGTGAGCAGGGGCTACTCTCCAGCTGTGGTGCGCAGGTTTTGCACTGAGCTGGCTTCTCTGTTGTGGAGCCTGGGCTCTAGGGCACACGGGCTTTAGTAGTTGCAGCATATAGACTGTGTAGTTGTGGCTCCTGGGCTCTAGGGCACAGGCTCAACAGCTGTGGCACAGAGGCTTAGTTGCTCCATGCATGTGGGATCTTCCCAGACCAGAGGTTGAGCACTTCTTCACCACTGAGCCACCAGGGACACCCAAGATTAAGCATTCTTAAAGTATATCTGTTGATCATTTGTAATTTTTTTTTTTTTTGCTATAAATTGCCTATTCACAACCTTTGCTATTTCATCTATTGCCATTTTATCTATTGCTGCATAACATTACCATAAATTTAATGGTTTGAACAACACACATTTATCATCTCATAGTTCTGCAGGTCAGGGTCTGGCACAGCTTAACTGAGTCCTCTGCTTTAAGTCTCTTCACAAGACTATGGTTTCATCTGAAAGTTTAACAAAGGAAGGATCCACTTCCAAGCTCCTGTGGTTGTTGGCCAAATTCAGCTCCTCAGTTCAGTTCAGTTCAGTTGCTCAGTTGTGTCCGACTCTTTGCAACCCCATGAATCGCAGCACGCCAGGCCTCCCTGTCCATCACCAACTCCCGGAGTTTACTCAAACTCACGCCCTTCGAATCAGTGATGCCATCCAGCCATCTCATCCTCTGTCGTCCCCTTCTCCTCCTGCCCCCAGTCCCTCCCAGCATCAGGGTCTTTTCCAATGAGTCAACTCTTCGCGTGAAGTGGCCAAAGTACTGGAGTTTCAGCTTCAGCATCAGTCCTTCCAGTGAACACCCAGGACTGATCTCCTTTAGGGTGGACTGGTTGGATCTCCTTGCAGTCCAAGGGACTCTCAAGAGTCTTCTCCAACACCACAATTCAAAAGCATCAATTTTTCGGCGCTCAGCTTTCTTCACAGTCCAACTCTCACATCCATACATGACCACTGGAAAAACCATAGCCTTGACTAGATGGACCTTTGTTGGCAAGTAATGTCTCTGCTTTTTACTATGCTGTCTATGTTGGTCATAACTTTCCTTCCAAGGAGTAACTGCCTTTTAATTTCATGGCTGCAATCACCATCCACAGTGATTTTGGAGCCCAGAAAAATAAAGTCTGACACTGTTTCCACTGTCTCCCCATCTATTTCCCATGAAGTGATGGGACCAGATGCCATGATCTTACTTTTCTGAATGTTAAGCTTTAAGCCAACTTTTTCACTCTCCTCCTTCACTTTCATCAAGAGGCTTTTTAGTTCCTCTTCACTCTCTGCCATAAGGGTGGTTCATCTGCATATCTGAGATTATTGATATTTCTCCCTGCAATCTTGATTCCAGCTTGTGCTTCTTCCAGTCCAGCGTTTCTCATGATGTACTCTGCATAGAAGTTAAATAAGCAGGGTGACTATATACAGCCTTGACGTACTCCTTTTCCTATTTGGAACCAGTCTGTTGTTCCATGTCCAGTCCTAACTGTTGCTTCCTGACCTGCATACAGGTTTCTCAAGAGGTAGGTTAGGTGGTCTGGTATTCCCATTTCTTTCAGAATTTTCCACAGTTTATTGTGATCCACAGAGTTGAAGGCTTTGGTGTAGTCAATAAAGCAGAAATAGATGTTTTTCTGGAACTCAGCTCCTCAGGAACTGTTCAAATGAGGGTCTCAGTTCCTTGACTTCTGTTGGCCATAAACCACTGTCATTTCCTTACTATGTGGACCTTTCTAACATGACAACTCAATTCATCAGAGTGTGTAAGCTGAGAGGCAATAGACTGCTAGCAAGACAGAGGTCACAGTCTTATGTAACCTAATCACAGAAATGATCTCCCATCATCATTGCTGTATTTTGTTGGATCCTGGCATGTATAAGAGATTACACAAGGGGTGTGAGTATCCAGAGATAGAGATTATTGCAGACCATTTTAGAGGGGGAAGTGGCAATCCTCTTTGGTATTCTTGCCTGGCAAATTCCATTGACAGTGGAGCCTATATAGTCCATGAGGTTGCAAAGAGTTAGACAACTGGGCGTGCATGCATCACATAGTTTTTGCCCACTTTTCAGTAGGGCTATGTGTCTTTTATTTATCGATTGACTAGAGATCTTTATAGTCTACAGATATAATTGCATGGTGGTGGTAGAGATAGTGGTGTGTGTGTGTAAGTGTGTGTAGACAGAATGATTTCTTCTATGACTAGTTTCTATGACTAAATTTTATTCAGTTACTCTTGTCAATCTTTTCCTTTATAGCTTCTGAATTTTGTTTCTTCTTTAAGAAGTTCATTCTGTCCTCATACTTTTTAGATTTTATATTTTCTTATAATATTTTTTAATTTTGTTAAAATATATTTAGATATTTAAGTCAAATGGAATTGATTTTTCTATGATATGTAAGTGAAAAATCTACTTTGCCAAAACAACAATCAATTTACCTAGCACCATTTACCAAATAGTTTATTTGATTTTTAAGAATCAAGTTCCTTTTAAAGGTTTGTGTATATATGACTAATTTATTCATACAATGGGATGATATACTAACAGTTTCTGATTATGTTTTGATTTTTTTGTGATATGTCCTCCAATGTTAGTACTAGATATTGCAACCATTTAAATGTGTTTTGGAAAGATAATGGCTCTGAGTTACTCTGTCTCTGACAGCTACGTCTGTGTCCCTGGGGTGAGTTACCTCCCCTTTTCTTCTACCTCTGATTAGCTCAAATACACCTCTTTTGGGCACTTACACTCAATTGTTAGTTATTGTGTAATTAGCCTTCTCCTCCCACTAAACCGTAAGTTCCACAGACCAGGTACTTCTTTGATTTTGGTTTATTCTTGAATTTCCAGTTCTTAGCTGAGGGCTCAAAACATAGCAGATGCTCAAAAATGATTTTTTTCTTTTGGTAAATTATATATGCATACACTAGTGAATAACTGAATGTCATTTAACTTCTTTGGACCACTAATCTGTCCATCTATAAAATGAAGAAATCAGGGCAGATGAATTCATTCATCCATTCAAAAACTTTTTATGTGCCTACTGAAAGATCTGTAGTTCCCTTCAGAGAGGCAAAATACAATGGAAAAATATACCTAGAACATGTATTATATTTGTTCATATCTATCCATTTAATTTATCTCTCTCCTTTCTATATATAATTTCTTTTTACTATAAATGTTAGTTACCATTGGGCCATTATTAAATTCCCTTTAATGTTGAATAAATTATTAAATATGAAAAAGTATTTTAATCCTAATAAATTCTACTGTGAGTAGCATTATCATCGTTGATTTTTTCGAAATGTGTCCATTTATATCTTAAGAAGTGTTATCGATTTATGAATGTAGTTGGGTTAGCTTTATATCTTTTTCTTTTTATTTATAGTGAACTGTTTGTGTTTTCTTTGTAAATGAAGCCGATAACATGAATCTAACAGATACAAAGTGTTTATATTTGTTGTCTCATTTATTTCTTTCTCATTCTGCAGTTCTGTAATTGGAGCTGCAGAGTGTTACATTTTATTTTCTGCAGGCTACTGCTTGCTGTTTTTCTTTAGTTTAGTGTACCTTAGTGAAAATGTGTTTTGCATCCTCAAATAGAAAAATTTTAAAGAAAAACTGTTTTTCACTCTTCATAAAGAAGGTTCACTGGTGTTGCTCTTTCATTTATTAAAGCTACCTTTTCCATCCAGTATTTTTCAATATATTAACAGACAACAGTATTTCTTAAAATCTTTCAGTATTTGCTGGAATTGATATTTGAGTGGCATTCATTAATTTATGTAAACTATCTGGTTTGGACAATTACATTCATTTCATGATAATTTACTTTATCAATAAAATTCAGCAAGAAAAGGCTTAAACAATTATCTATAAAAACAGCAATATGTTCACCTGTTATTCTTCATGTATTGAAAATGCTCATAAATAATTTTTCCAGAATTTTCTAATGATCTTTCAATAACTAAAAACTATTCAGTACTTGAGCACTTATTTTCTATAAGATTATATATTTAGTACTGATGATGATGGACAAATTAAATGACCCTTTTTTTTATTAACATTTTTTTTCATTTATTTTTATTAGTTGGAGGCTAATTACTTTACAATATTGTAGTGGTTTTTTCATACATTGACATGAATCAGCCATGGGTTTACATGTATTCCCCATCCCGATCCACCTTCCCACTCCCTGTCCGCCCGATCCCTCTGGGTCTTCCCAGTACACCAGGCCCGAGCACTTGTCTCACGCATCCAGCCTGGGCTGGTGATCTGTTTCACCCTAGATAATATACATGTTTCGATGCTGTTTTCTCGAAATATCCCACCCTCGCCTTCTCCCACAGAGTCCAAAATTCTGTTCTGTACACCTGTGTCTCTTTTTCTGTTTTGCATATAGGGTTATCGTTACCATCTTTCTAAATTCCATATATATGTGTTAGTATACTGTACTGGTGTTATCTTTCTGTCTTTCTTCACTCTGTATAATGGGCTCCAGTTTCATCCATCTCATTAGAACTGACTCAAATGAATTCTTTTTAATGGCTGAGTAATATTCCATGGTGTATATGTACCACAGCCTCCTTATCCATTCGTCTGTTGATGGGCATCTAGGTTGCTTCCATGTCCTGGCTATTATAAACAGTGCTGCGATGAACATTGGGGTGCACGTGTCTCTTTCAGATCTGGTTTCCTCAGTGTGTATGCCCAGGAGTGGGATTGCTGGGTCATATGGCAGTTCTATTTCCAGTTTTTTAAGAAATCTCCACACAGTCCTCCGTAGCGGCTGTACTAGTTTGCATTCCCACCAACAGTGTAAGAGAGTTCCCTTTTCTCCACACCCTCTCCAGCATTTATTGCTTGTAGACTTTTGGATAGCAGCCATTCTGACTGGCATGTAATGGTACCTCATTGTGGTTTTGATTTGCATTTCTCTGATAATGAGTGATGTTGAGCATCTTTTTATGTGTTTGTTAGCCATCTGTATGTCTTCTTTGGAGAAATGTCTGTTTAGTTCTTTGGCCCATTTTTTGATTGGGTCATTTATTTTTCTGGAATTGAGCTGCAGGAGTTGCTTGTCTATTTTTGAGATTAATCCTTTGTCTGTTGCTTCGTTTGCTATTATTTTCTCCCAATCTGAGCGCTGTCTTTTCACCTTGCTTATAGTTTCCTTTGTTGTGCAAAAGCTTTTAAGTTTCATTAGGTCCCATTTGTTTATTTGTGCTTTTATTTCCAATATTCTGGGAGGTGGGTAAATGACCCTTTCTTAAAAGTATCCTAAACAAGTAGAAAAGAAGCACAGCTGAGAATGATTTTGACCCGTTGACCTCTGCAATCTACTCACAGCACTCTCACTGCGTCTCTTTCTCCCATAGGAAACTACCAGTGTCAGTATATTCTGAATAGCTCAGAGCACTTCCTAGAGAGCTGCTCCTCACCTGCCTGTGACATCTTTATTCACCTGTAACTAGTAGCTATAGGAGAAATACATTTTCCTTTAAGATTACAGTACTAATAAATAATAAACTATTTGAGAAAAAGGGGGAAAGTGTTGTTGATTGTTTTTTGATAATAAAAATGATGTTCACAGATATCTAAATACTATGTTTAAGAATTGGAAGACTAAATATTATTGAGATGGCAATTCTCTCCAAATTGATCTATAGATTCAATGCAAATCAATCCCTAACAAAATCTCAGGAGGCATTTTTTTCTTTTTTAGTAGAAATTGAAGCTGACCCTAAATTTATGTGAAAATGCGAAGAAACTAGAATAGCTAAAACAGTTTTGAAAAATAAAAAACACTTTGGAAGACTTTCACACCTTATTTCAGGATGATACTATGAAGCTATAGTAATCATAACAATATGGTTTCAGCATAAGGATAGACATACAGATCAATGCAACAAAATAGAAAGTCACAATTAGACATAGGTTAACTGATTTTTTTTGACAAAGGTGCTGAACTAAATCAATAAGAAAGAAAAACTTTTTTTTCAAATAATGGTACTAGTATAATTGGACATCTTTACACAAACAAAACAAAAATTTGATTCTTACTTCACTCATACACAAAACTTAACTCAAAATATATCAGTCTATAATATATAATAGACCTAAATATAAGAGCTAAAACTCTGGAACTTTTAGAAGAAAACATGGGAAAAAATTTGTAACCTAGGGTAAGCAATAATTTCTTAGATATGACACAAAAAGCATGAATAGTAAAATTTTTAAATGGATAAATTTCAAGTTATCCAAATTAAAAAGATTTGCTTTTCTCGGGGCACCATTTAAAAATTAAAAAGACAAACCACAGATTGAGAGAAATTATTTGTAAGACATGTGTTTCATAAAGGAGTGTATCCAAAATACATAAAGAACTCTTACAACTCAACAACAAAGACAATTCAACACAAAACAAGGGCAAAAGATTTGAATAATCACTTCACTCAAGAAGATGTACAGACTGAATAAAGATATGAGAAGATGCCCAGAACCATTTGTCATATTAGATAAGTGCAAATTAATATCACGATGATATACTGCCACACGCTCACTAGAATGGCTAAAGTAGAAAACTGACAATACCACGTGCTGAAAAGGATTTGAAAAAACTGGAGCCACCACACACTACTTTGGAACAATTTAGCAGTTTCTTAAAAGTTACCATATAGTCAGTCTCCAGGCTATGAGTGCAGAAGAAGCACTTGGGAAAGAGCAGCCAAGGATGTTGTCTGTGTGGGTCACTGCAGCAGTGAGCCTTGCCCTCCCTTGCAGAGCAAGCTGGTCTCCAAAAATGCTCTGGGATGATCCTTCATTGCTGCAAGGAGCCTTCATGCCTCTCATTCTCATCTTCATATGACTGGCACTGCTGAGGTGTCCTCTCTTCTTGAAGAGCATATTCTTGCAGCTGATGCCTCTCTTGATCTTGAAGAGACTGGGCATGTTTTACATATTGGTGACAATACTGCCCATGTACATGGACTAAGAAATGTTCAAGCAAAAGAAACGGTAGGGTTTTATTCAGGTTAAAGTGTATGTCTCTTGGAAGCAACCTAGATGCCCATCAGCAGACGAATGGATAAGGAAGCTGTGGTACATATACACCATGGAATATTACTCAGCCATTAAAAAGAATTCATTTGAATCAGTTCTAATGAGATGGATGAAACTGGAGCCCATTATACAGAGCGAAGTAAGCCAGAAAGATATAGACCATTACAGTATACTAACACATATATATGGAATTTAGAAAGATGGTAACGATAACCCTATATGCAAAACAGAAAAAGAGACTCAGATGTATAGAACAGACTTGTGGACTCTGGGAGAAGGTGAGGGTGGGATGTTTCAAGAGAACAGCATTGAAACATGTATATTATCTAGGGTGAAACAGATCACCAGCCCAGGTTGGGTGCATGAGACAAGTGCTCGGGCCTGGTGCACTGGGAAGACCCAAAGCGATCAGGTGGAGAGGGAGGTGGGAGGGGGGACCGGGATGGGGAATACATGTAAATCCATGGCTAATGCATTTCAATGTATGACAAAAACTACTGTAATGATGTAAAGTAATTAGCCTCCAACTAATAAAAATAAATGGAAAAAAAAATAAATAAAGTGTATGTCTCTGAACTTGGAAGCTGATAATATTGGTGTTGTTGTGTTTGGAAATGATAAACTAATTAAGGAAGGAGATACTGTGATGAGAACTGGAGCTATTGTAGATGTTCCAGTTGGCGAGGAGCTGTTGGATCCTGTAGTAGATGCCCTTGGTAATGCCGTTGATGGAAAGGGTCCAGTTGGTTCCAAGGTCCAAAGGCAAATTGGTCTGAAAGCCCCTAGGATCATTCCTCAAATCTCTGTGTGGGAACCAATGCAAACTGGCATTAAGTCTGTGGACAGCTTGGTGCTGATTGGTCGTGGTCAGCATGAGCTGATTATTGGTGACCGACAGACTGGCAAAACATCATTGCTATCGACACAATCATTAACTGGAAATGATTCAACAATGGAAATAATGAAAAGAAGAAGCTATACTGCATCTACGTTGCCATTGGTCAAAAGAGATCCACTGTTGCCCAATTAATAAAGACACTTACAGATGCATATACCATGAACTACACCATTGTGGTGTCAGCTACTGCTTCAGATGCTGCCCCACTTCAGTATCTGGTTTCTTATTTTGGATGTCCCGTGGGAGAATATTTTAGGGATAATGGCAAACATGATTTGATCACTTATGATGACTTATCCAAACAGGCTGTTGCTTAGCGATGTCTCTGCTGTTCTGGCGACCCTCTGGTCATGAGGCCTATCCTGGTGATGTCTTCTACCTCTACTCCAGTCTGCTAGAGAGCAGCTGAAATGAATGATGCTTTTGGTGGCTGCTCCTTGACCACTTTACCAGTCACAGAAACACAAACTGGTGGTGTATCTGTTTACATTCCAAGGAATATAATTTTCCTCACTGATGGACAGATCTTCTTGGAAACAGAATTATTCTAGGAATGTATCCATCCTGCCATTAATGCTAGTTTGTCTATATCCTGCATCAGATCTGCTGCCCAAATCAGGGCAGGTGGTGAAACTGGATTCATCCTCCTCCAACTCACTATAATAGTGATCTACTTGCTGATAGCACTCAAATGTCTATCTCCAGCCCAGGCTGCATCCTTGAGCCCCAGATCTGTATGTACAACTGTCAACTTGACATTTCCATATCACTTCTTCAAGTTATCTCAAACTCTGCTTGCTCCAGATTCTGAATGTGTGAGTTCTTACTGCCCCACCTGAAAAAAGGAGAAAAACAGAAGGAAGGAAAGAATAACACTGTAATCCATGCAGTTGTATAAACTTGAAATCTAAGTCATCATTGTTCATTGTCTCCTCTCACCTCCAACCCCCATCTGAGCTCTGAATAAATTAAGAAATAAGAGTGAGGAAAATAGAAATCAATGTGTCAGCTTTCCTACTGATGAAGGCAGACTGAAGAATGTGATGCAAGTGTGTGGCAAAAATGAGTTTCCAAACCCCAGCTTTAGGAAGATTTAGCTACCCTGTCCCTGATAGCCCTGTCCCTGATGGTAGCAGACCCCTGGAGCCCTATCCTCACAAGGACAGGCTCTCTATAAAAAAAACTTGGCCCTCTGCAGACCAAGAGCCCAGGCTCCCTGCAGGCAGTCCAGACTCAAAGAGAAGAGAGGAAAGGCTGAAACTTGCAAGCCCAGTTACTCACCGAAACTCGTCAATCACGTGAAAGGAGTATGAGATGAGGCAAAAGCCAGGAAATTTTAAGGAAAATACCTCCTCATGGAAACCAGAGGGGTAGGGAGGCATCACTCTCCTCATACAATGCAATATCAAAGCCTATTGATTTCATGTCCAAAATATCTCTGACAGCATTACCTTCTCTCCATTTCTATTACCACCTCCCTGATCCAAGCTAATATCTCTCAGCTAGATCTCTGCAATAGCCTTCTTACCATTTTAACTACTGGAAACAACTGTTCTCACCTCTCTCCTATCTCTTCTCCACACATCACCAAAGTGATTTTCACAAGCCAAATCTGATCATATTTTTTTCTTCCCATCCTTTCTCCTTTCCCCGTTATCCATGGTTCTTGGACCTAGAGTAGGGGGTTGAGAAGGTTTCAGTGAGGATGTGACTTCTAAGTGAGACCATAAGAATGACTGAGTACAGTTAGGTGAAAAAATGGGGAGCAAAGCATTGCAGGCCCAGGGAACAACACATAGGAAAATTTAAAAGGTAAGCAACAGCCTGGATAGAGTGTCCTGGCAAAAGAAAGTTTCAGAATGACTGGAAATAGGAGAGTGAGAAGCAGACAGCTTGGTAAATAGTTTGGAATTTTTCCCAAGGGCAGTGAGAAGGCTTTGAAGGGCTTTAAAGAAGGTAATGACATAGATGGATTTGCATTTTCTGGCTGCTCTGTGGAGATTGGATTAGGTGGGAAAGCAGTAGACGAAATGCGAGGAGACAATATGAAAGTCATGGTTTATGGTGGTGTCAATGAAGATAGTGCAACAAACAGACAGCCATCTATAGCTAAGACGTAGAGAGAATAGACTTGGTGATGTGATGATTGAGGGAGAGGGTAGAGTCAGGAATGACTGCCAGGCTTTTCACTTGCAGGGCACCTGAGAGGATGAGAGTACATTTACTGGGAACGGGAGCACTGGAAGGGGCTTTGGAAAGGAGACAAGCTGGTTTTGGACATTCTAATTTTGAGGTGTTCTTAAGACAACCAAGTGAAGATATTCACTAAATAACTGCAAATATGAGTCAGTTGGAAATAAGAGGAGTTTGTAAGAGAGAGCTGACATGGATATAAAAATTGAGGAGTTATAATTTAGATAGCAATTTAAACCCCAATAAAATTATTGATGATGGATGAGATGCTTAAGGAGAATAGATGAACTGAGAAAAGCATCTTAGACAATCCTGAGGAACTCCAGCAAATAGTGGTAAAGGAGAAAGACCCCACAAAGGAGACTGAGATGGACCTATCAGAGACACTGCAGAAAAACCAGGAGTGTGCAATGCCACAGAAGTCAAGGGAACTCTGTTTTTAAGATGAAGTACCCTCTTATATTAATGATTCGATTTCTACCATCTACATCTCAGTTTCTAGAAAGAAACAGATCTAAAATATTTTCACACACTGATGTTTTTTTGTTCCATCTTCCTGGAATGTTCTGTTTCTGCTTTTGGAAAAAGAAAAAAAAGTTTTGTGTGTTTTTTAACGTGTTTTTTTAATTATTATTTCTTAGGGCACCTTTCACAATTTACTAGTCAATTGTTTCTTTGTTTCATCATGACCAGCACAATACCTGGCACACAGTGGGAGTTCAATGAATGTTAGTTGAATGAATGAATGAATGACTGAATCAATCATATAAATAATATTAAGGATTTCTTTCACTTATTGAATATTTACTATTTCTAGACACTTGTGCCAGTGCTTGATTTATAATAACTCTTTTAAGCCTTACAAAAACCCTATGAATGTGCATGATTATCCCCATTTTGCAGATGACAAAACTGAGGGGAAGAGAGAGAAGTAACTTCAAAGTCACATAGTTCTTAAGCTGCCGAGCTGCAATTCACAAACAAGCCTGCCTGATTCCAAAGTCCATTCTTTTAACTGCCATCTCTCCCAAGAGAAGTAAACATTCACATTTTACAGACATCTGTGGAGGAGACATTTTTCAACTGGCAGCTTTCCCAGTTCATCTCAAATCATAGCACATAATCAACAGCCTGCTCTTGTTCCAAGAATGCTTTATTTTGAGCCCCTACTGAGTCGCCCTCCCTACCTGAAAAACAGTAAGATTTTCTTTCATTCCCTCACCTAAGGCTGTCTGTTTGATTTAACACTGGCTTCCTAAGCAGGAGGTCTCTCTTGGGATCAATACCCTGCTTCTATTTTCCCATTCCTTACAGTTCTTATCCTACTTGATTCATAGGAATATCTAAAAATCCTTAGCTTGAAGTGCCCAGAGTGTTTTCCTACATAGCAATTCCTAGTTTTGGACTGTAGTCAACATACTGGAATGTGAGCTTTATGAGGGCAGGGACCTTGTCAATCTTGTTCATAGAATTGTGCCCAGTGTTATGAACAAGTGTGATTTCCAGTATCCAGTGAGAACATGATAGATAAAAGTTGACTGAATCAATCTGATGGTGGTGTGGTCCCAAACTTGGCTTTCACAGCAAGACAGACATGCTGTGCTCTGGTGCTTTACAGAGGGTAAAATCACAAACTCATGGATGCCAAGTACCTATCAAAAGCTCAACTGAGAAAAACTGTTTTCATGAAGGTCTGCCTGAAGGCTCTGCTGGTCAATGCTTCTAGATACAAAAGGAATCAGTGAGGGGAGACAGAGTGAGTTGGCTTTGGGAGGAGGGGAAATTCTTCACAAGTTACCGTAGAAAATTCACAAAGTAATATGTTTTAAGAATGAATTAAAGTTATTTATATAAGTATTCTCTGATTATTTATCTAAATAATAATGAGGGAGAGCACACATAGTAAGTAATAAGCTCTAAGAATTTCCTGTCTTAACAGTTAGGGCTCCAAAACGCTGGGGGAATTTATGAATTCCAAAACAAATCTTCTTCATTGCAGGGAAGGGGCTTGATCAAATTACAATAAATTCATGGATCTTCTCTTATTTTCGGTGCACATTTCAGCAGTTTCTTCTGGCAAGATGCTTGCAAGCAAAACATTAATAGTTAGCTAGATGTAACCTTTACCCTTCATTATGAAGACTGATCATTCTGGAATCGCCAGTCAGATTCTTTATCACAGATGACTACGTGAAGAATAAAATGCACTGACCTGTGATTTGTGGAAATATCTTGCACATGATGAGTTTTCCTATTTAAAAAATCCATTATTTCCCATGGGATAGAGAGATTAATAGTTTATCTCTTAATGGATCTTGCAGGCAGAGTCCCCTTTTTCCATTTTGTTACTTACGAAAATTTCATTGTCACAAGAAATCCTCCCCCAGGGGCTATTACAAGACCATTTTGTTTCTCTGCGCAATTCAAACTTTGTTGCTTTTTTGGTACTTGTGCTTATTTGCAACATTTTTTTCTTATTAGTCAGGTTGGCTATCACTGCTCTTTTCCAACGTCTGCTGCCAAGCTCATCAATTTCTATTCCCAACCCTTAGGGATATGTTCTTCCCCTTTTCACTAAAAGAAACATCCATGATGCATTTGTGCATATTTTTTATTTTAAATTTTTGGATCACAACAACAGTAGAGGAAAGAACACACATCCCCCCACCTTATTATTACTGTTTAGCTGTCTCTTCTGGTGGTGTCCTCACTGACTGAATATTGACAATCATCTTTTGACATTGTATACTGGCTTCTGGCCCCAAATTGTAATCTCATATGGAATTTCTTACTATTCAAAACAGACTTACAAAAGTAGGAAAAAAACCTCTTACTTTTCTGTCTCCCCTTAAAGAATACATAATGTGATTCCTAACTCAATATTCCTTATATATAAATACACATATGTGTATTTAACTGTTTTGCATCTGGTAGCTCTCTTTTAAGAGGTTAAAGAAATAAATGTTACTTCCATTTGATTTAGTAGTGCTACATTATTTAATAAGTAAAGATTTCTTGTGTGCGTTAGTCACTCAGTCAGGTCTGACTCTTTGTAACTCCATGGACTGGAGCCCACCAGGCTCTTCTGTCCATGGGATTCTCCAGGCAAGAATACTGAAGTGGGTTGCCATTCCCTTCTCCAGAGGATCTTCCCAACCCAGGGATCGAACCTGGGTCTCCTGCAATGCAGGCAGATTCTTTACCAATTGAGCCACCAGGGAGAAGAATAATAGGTATGAACATAAATATCTCATGCTGCTGCTGGCAAATTGCGTCAGTCGTGTCTGACTCTTTGCAAGTCTATGAACTGTAGCCCACCAGCCTCTGCTGTCCATGGGATTCTCCAGGCAAGAACGTTAGAGTAGATTGCCATGCCCGCCTTCTGGGGATCTTTCCAACCCAGGGATTGAAACTGCATCTCTTATATCTCCTGCATTGGCAGGAGGTTTCTTTACCGCGAGTGCTACCTGGCAAGCCAAGCGCTAAGTGCTGTGTGCATTTCCTTGGGTCTGGCCCTTGGGTCTCTAGTTATAGATCCTAGAAATTCAGTGTTGGCTTTAACAGCCCACAATACATTCTGAAAAGGAGCAACATAACATGGTTCCTATAGATCCTAGTTATAAATCCTAGGAATTCAGTGAGTTTTCTCAGCTCACAATACATTCTCAAAAGGAGGAACATAGCTTGGGTCCAGTATGAAAATGGAACATTCAATGGAGCCATCTTGATGATAGGTGGCCAAATGATCTGTGTGAGTCCAGAAGAGACCTATAATTGGAAAGTGTCTGCTGCCCTGATGTCTGCAGGGTGGAGTTTGGAAGAACAAGTTGCTTATTTTGGCATGAAAGCCTGAAAGCAGGGACCATATACATTTAGACTACTGTGTATTCAGTGTCTTAGCACCTCACACCTGAGTCAAAGGGGCTCGAGAGATATTTATTGGGTGAATGAGTGAATAAATGAAAAAAAGTCTTGGCATGTATGGCAAAATAGTGAAGCAGATGCTGTAGAAATCTGAGAAGATTAAAGAAGCTTCTGGGACATAAGACACGTTCAAAGGAGGGGGAGGACTGACTCTTCCTTCATTTGTACTGCTGACATGTGCTGGAGAAAATTACATAATGATACAGAAGTGGTGTCACTACAGATTCTTGGTTTCCAATATCAAGGAAAAACCCCAATACTGCCCAAAGGCAAAGGGTCTGGATGATCCACTTTCCACAGCAGCTGCTTCAAAATTGCTCCACTATCTCAAGCCTCCTGTTTACCTCCTTCAGATCAATTTTACAGAAGAATGCTGCCAATTTTATGGAGAAAATGGATAGCACCTAAGCAAAAGAAAGAATTTCATCTGCCCGACCTCACAAGTAGAAACGTGTCAAATAGAAGTGTTATTTTTCCCTGTCCAAGTCTAATTCTAGTACCCTCCATTCTACCCCCTCAAGGGGCTCACTATTTCCATTATTGTTCTCTTTTAAACACTTTTAAATGAGTCTTATTGAAACCCTTTTTTTGAAACAATAAACTGTATGTATTGGGCTGGCCAAAAAGTTTCTTTGCGAGACTTCCCTGATGGTCCAGTGGTTGGGAGTCTGCCTCTCAATGCAGGGGATGTAAGTTTGATCCTTAGTCAGGGAACTAAGATCCTGCAGGCAGCTGGGCCCGTGCACCACAACTAGAAAGTCTGCATGCCACAATTAAGTCCTGATGCAGCCAAATAAATTAATTAAAAGCAAGCAAAAAAAAAAATCCTTCCATTTTTAAAGTAAAATAAAAGACACGTTTTTCATTTTCAGAAAGAATGTTATTGAACAATGTCATTTGTTCAACATTATTGAACAAAACAATTCACTGTTTTGTTCCACTACTTTCTGCCATTTTTCAGTTAACTTCATAATTTCATCTTCCCAAAACTTTTTATCATTTTGAGTAAAGAACAGTTCCGAAGTACATTTTACAGTCTTCCAGGGAATTGAAATTTTCTCTATTAAGAGAATTTTATAAAGACTAAAATAAATGGACACTTGAATGTACAATGTCTGGTGAATAGCAGGTCAATCAGAACTTCCCAGCCAAGTTGTTTTTGCCTGGTCATCAAAGAACCATGTGGTCTTATATTCTACTGATGGAAGATAAAGCACTTTCTGTTGACTAACTCCAGATGCTTTTCATCTAGTGCTGCCTTTAGCTGATCTAACTGGGAGCAGTACTTGTTGGAGTTAATCATTTGATTTTCCGGAAGGAGCTCATAATAGAAGACTCCTTTCCAATCCCACCACGTATCCTTCTTTGGATGAAGACTGGCCTTTGCTGCGATTGCTGGTGGTTCATTTAGCTTGCCCCAAGATCTCTTCTATTCCACATTATTATACAGTATCCACTTTTCATAACCTGGCATGATTTGTTTTAAATATAGCACATTTTCTTTACATTTAAGTAAAGAATCGCATGAGGAAATATGGCTTAATTTACATGGAATGAAAACATCAAAATGATTAACATAACCAAGCTGGTGCAAATACAATGCTGGATTTAGATATTTTGAGCATGTTGGCTGTCTCCGGCATGGTATAACATTTTTTCAGTCAATATCTTGATTTGATGACTATCAACCTCAGCTTGTCTACCCCACTGTGGAGCATCATCCAGCAAGAAGTCTCCAGCATGAAACTTCACAAACTACTTTTGACACATTCAATCAGTCACAGCACCTTCTCAATATACTGCATAAATCCTTTTTTTTTTTTTTGCATTTCAGTTTCACTTTTATCTTTCTTGAAATAATAAAGAATAATATGCTAAAATGTCACTTTATTCTTCCATCTTCAATGTTAAAATGGCTAAACAAAAATTCACCAGTTTTGATAAGTACTTTTTAAATGCACACTGATATGACAGCTGTCACAATACAATCTGACAAAATTGTTTCAAATGAAGCCATCTTACGGAGCCATCTTATGGAAAAACTGAATGAACATTTTGGACAACTCAATATTTAAAGTGTACAGTTTGATGAATTTTTACATATACTTATACCTTTGAAGACATCATTACAATCAAGATAATGAATATATACATCACCCCAAACATATCCATGTGCCCCTCTCTAATCCCCACCCCCACTACTGTTTTCTTTTTCCCCCACAATAGGCAACCACTAATCTGTTTGGTTTTTTGCCACTGTAGATTAATTTGTATTTTCTAGAGTTTCATATAAAGAGAATCATAGAGTAAATATTCCTCCTGGGGCTGGCCTTATATATTCACTTACTGATGGGTGATTTTTCCAGTAGTCATGTATGGATGTGAGAGTTATACTATAAAGAAAGCTGAGCCCCGGAAAATTGATGCTTTTGAACTGTGGTGTTGGAGAAGACTCTTGAGAGTCCCTTGGACTGCAAGGAGATCCAACCAGTCCATCCTAAAGGAAATCAGTCCTGAATATTCATTGAAAGGATTAATGCTGAAGCTGAAACTCCAATATTTTGGCCATCTAATGTGAAGAACTGACTCATTGGAAAAGACCCTGATGCTGGGAAAGATTGAAGGTGGAAGGAGAAGGGGACAACAGAGGATGAGATGGTTGGATGGCATCACCGACTCAATAGACATGAGTTTGAGTAAACTCCAGGAGTTGGTGATGGACAGGGAGGCCTGACGTGCTGCAGTCCATGGGGTGACAAAGAGTTGGACACGATTGAGTGACTGAACTGACCTGAACTGATGGATATTTGGATTGTTTCCAGTTTTAGGCTTTTCTAAATAAAGCTACTATAAACATTTTTGTACAAATCTTTGTGTGAGTGTATATTTTTTTTATCTTGGGTAAATACCCAGAAGTGAAAGGGATAAATCATATCCTTTAACATTTTAAAGAAATAGCCAAGTTTTTTTCAAGGTTGTTGTGCCATTTTACCATAAGCAGTATAGCGGAGTTTCAATTTCTATACAACCTGGCCAATACTTGGCATGGTCAGTCTTGTTAATTTTAGCCATTCTCACAGGTGTGTATTCATAGCTCACTGTGGTTTTAATTTGCATTTCCCGGGCAGCTAAAGATATTTTCTGGTGCTTATTTGACACTGGTGTATCTTCTTTAGACCTCCGTGGTGGCTCAGATGGTAAAGAATCTGCCTGCAGTGCAGGAGACCTGGGTTTGATCCCTGGGTCAGGAAGATCCCCTGGAGAAGGGAGTGGCAACCCACTCCAGTATTCTTGTCTGGAGAATCCCTATGGACAGAGCAGCCTGATAGGCTAGAGTCCATGGAATTGCAAAGAGTTGAACAAGACTGAGCAACTAATACTTTCGCTTTATCTTTGGTGAATTACCTTTTAATTATTTTGCCCAATTTTCACTAGGTCATTTGTTTAATGATTGAGTTTTGATCATTCTTTATATATTACAGATATAAGTTCTTTGTCAATTAAATTATTTTCAAGTAATTTCTCCCAGTCTGTGGGTTGTCTTTTCATTCTCTTAACAGTCTTTTGAAGAATGAAAAAGAATTCTAATTTTGATAGTCTATTTTAACAGATATTTTTCCTTTATGAATCATGCTTTTGGTGTCATATTCCAGAAGACTTTGCCTAACTCTAGCTCAAATGTTTTTCTCCTAAAAGATTTTCAGTTTATAGCTTATAATATTTTTGTGATTCATTTTGAGTTAATTTTTATATACTGATCAAAGTTTGATTTTTTGCTTATGGAATCAATTCTTCAGTATCAGTTGTTGAAAATAACACTCTTTCTCCACTGAACTGTCTTTCACCTTTTCCAAAATTCAATTGACCATGCATTCATGGGTGTATATCTTGGGTCCTCTATTCTCTTCCATTAATCTATTTGCCTATCATAATGCCACAGTGTCTTGAGTATTATTTTCCATGACAGTTATGTCATAGACTACTTGCCAGCTTACAAATTTGTTTTCTTTGTATCAGGTCCCTATCCATGACCCAATCAGCTACAGTTGAATGTTAGAGGGAGTTAGCTTGCAAAGTACAAAGCAGGGCTGCTAAGGACCACCTCTCCACATGGGCTGAGAGCAGCAAAGTTTTCTTTAACATATGTCATGCTTATACAGGCACCAGAGTCTATCCTGCAAACATTCCATTCTCTCTCCGCATCCAGTTTCACTCCTTTTAATAAATTTCTAATACTGTAGATCTTTCTAAAACGTAAATCTGATCATACAATTTCCTTTGAAAAATCCATCAATGGTTTCCCATTGTCTTTAGGATAAAGCCCAAGTGCTTGCCCTTTGCAATCCAACTCTGCTTCCCTTTCCAATTTCAATACTAACTACTTTCCACTTTCCACTTGTGTGCTATACGCTTGCATGTGAATTAGTTACAGTTCTTCAAATATGCCACACTCTTTCACTCTTAGACTTTTTTCATGTTGCTTCCTCTGCATACGATACTTTCTCTCAACTCTTTCTCCCCAGCTAGCTTTTATAAGTCTTTTAGATCTCAGTTTAGATATAACATCAATTTAGTTCAATAAATATTTATTAAGTAACTAATATGAGTTAAGAACTCTGTTATGAGTAAGGAACATAATATGAACATCTAATACACCCTCATATTGTATATAGTCTAAAGAAAGAGATGACATCAAGCAATAATTATAGTTAAATCTAAATCTACAATGATGAAGAAAATAGCATGTAGTAAAATCATATTCCTGATAATGCAGTTTTGGTTGGTTTTAGTTGGTTTTAACTATCATAATTCTGGCCATTCATCCTATCCTCTGCCCCGTTCCTATTTTCCAACATGGTGGGCTAAAGTTCTTGCCTTGGGATGGAAAGAGGCAAGGTAAAAGGGAAGAAGTGGAATTCTGCATTCCCAGAATAATTCTTCATTATTCTCCCAACCCAATCTTCCTGGATTAGTCAGCTCAAGTGGCTGCCAAGTAACTGGAATCAGTGGTGTGATCCTGGAATTCCCAACTTGTCACTGAACCTAGAAACATTCCCAGTACATATAAACTGGAACTGTCAAGCATCAGTAGTTTGCTCCAAACTGTGAGACCAGGATAGATATTGACCACACAGCCAGACCCTGGAATTCTAGCCAGCAACTGGGTAGGCTTACTTCGTCATTTCATTAACTTCATAATAATATGACCTTGTAATTTACAAAATTGAATTTTGGGGCCCTATTTGTTCGGTTTTAGTGGGTTTTACTATACACATAAGACTAGTATAACAAAAGGAGAGCTTGTGTGCTAGATGGGGTGTGAGGTAAGGGAGCAAGGGAAAGCCTCTCAGAGGGATATTTACCTGCAACTTGAAGAATGAGTAGGATTAACCCAGGTGGAGTAGGACGATGGCTCTCAGCAGAGAAAGACCTCTCCAGGAAGCCTTCCTTTGTCCTCTCCACTAACTTAGATGCTCCTCCTCCATGTTTCTAAATCCACCTGGTGTTTCTACTACCTAACACTTATCACACATATAACAATGTCCTTTTCTTTCAGTTCAGTTCAGTCGCTCAGTCATGTCTGACTCTTTGCAACTCCAAGAACTGCAGCACACCAGGCTTCCCTGTCCATTACCAACTCCTGGAGCTTATTCAAAAACTCATATCTATCAAGTTGGTGATGCCATCCAACCATCTCATCCTCTGTCAGTCCCTTTTCCTCCTGCCTTCAATCTTTCCTGGCACCAGGGTCTTTTCCAATGAGTCGGTTCTTCGCATCAGGTGGCCAAAGGATTGGAGTTTCAGCCTCAGCATCAGTCCTTCCAATGAATATTCAGGACTGATTTTCTTTAGGATGGACAGGTTGGATCTCCTTGTAGTCCAAGGGACTCTCAAGAGTCTTCTCCAACATCACAGTATAAAAGCATCAATTCTTTGGTGCTCAGCTTTCTTTATGGTCCAACTCTCACATCTATACATGACTACTAGAAAAACCATAGTTTTGACTAGACGGACATTTGTTGGCAAAGTAATGTCTCTTCTTTTTAATAAGCTCTCTAGGTTGGCCATAGCTTTTCTTCCAAGGAGCAAGCATCTTTTAATTTCATGGCTGCAGCCACCATCTGCAGTGATTTGGAGCCCCCAAAAATAAAGTCTGTCACTGTTTCCATTATTTCCCCATCTATTTGCCATGAAGTGATGGGACCGGATGCCATGATCTTAGTTTTCTGAATGTTGAGCTTTAAGTCAACTTTTTCACTCTCCTCTTTCACTTTCATCAAGAGGCTCTTTAGTTCTTCTTCACTTTCTTCCATAAGGGTTGTGTCATCTGCATATCTGGGTTATTGGTATTTCTCCCGGCAATCTTGATTCCAGCTTATGCTTCATTCAGCCTGGCATTTTGCATGATGTACTCTGCATAGAAGTTAAATAAGCAGGGTGACAATATATAGCCTTGAACTCCTTTTAAATTTGAAGCCAGTCTGTTGTTCCATCTCCCACCATCAGACTGTAAGCTCCCTGAGGGTAGGGACTGAATATTTAGGACTTCAGTTCAGTTCAGTTCTGTTTAGTCGCTGAGTCGTGTCCAACTCCTTGTGACCCCATGAATTGCAGCACGCCAGGCCTCCCTGTCTATCACCAACTCCCAGAGTTTACTCAAACTCATATCCACTGAGTCGGTAATGCCATCCAACCATGTCATCCTCTGTCGTTCCCCTCTCCTCCTGCCCTCAATCTTTCCCAGCATTAGGGTCTTTTCAAATGAGTCAGCTCTTCGCATCAGATGGCCAAAGTATTGGAGTTTCATCTTCAACATCGGTTTCTCCAATGAACACCCAGGACTGATCTCCTTTAGGATGGACTGGTTGGATCTCCTTGTAGTCCAAGGGACTCTCAAGAGTCTTCAACACTACAGTTGAAAAGCATCAATTCTGGGCATTCAGCATTCTTTATAGTCCAACTCTCATATCCATACAAGACTACTGGAAAAGTCATAGTTTTGATTAGACACACCTTTGTTGGCAAAGTAATGTCTCTGCTTTTTAATATGCTGTCTAGGTTGGTCATAACTTTCCTTCCAAGGAGTAAGCATCTTTTAATTTCATGGCTGGAATCACCATCTGCAATGATTTTGGAGCCCAGAAAAATAAAGTCTGTCACTGTTTCCCCTGTTTCCCCATCTATTTGCCATGAAGTGATGGGACTGGATGCCATGATCTTAGTTTTCTGAATGTTGAGCTTTAAGTCAACTTTTTCACTCTCCTCTTTCACTTTCATCAAGAGGCTCTTTAGTTCTTCTTCACTTTTTGCCATAAGGGTGGTGTCATCTGCATATCTGAGGTTATTGATATTTCTCCTGACAATCTTGATTCCAGCTTATGCTTCATCCAGCCCAGCATTTTGCATGATGTACTCTGCATAGAAGTTAAATAAGCCGGGTGACAATATACAGCATTGATGTACTCCTTTTCCTATTTGGAACCAGTCTGTTGTTCCATGTCCAGTTCTAACTGTTGCTGACCTACATATAGGTTTCTCAAAAGGCAGGTCAAGTGGTCTGGTATTCCCATCTCTTTCAGAATTTTCCACAGTTTATTGTGATCCATACAGTCAAAGGCTTTGGCATAGTCAATAAAACAGAAATAGATGTTTTTCTGGAACTCTTTTGCTTTTTTGATGATCCAGCGGATGTTGGCAATTTGATCTCTGGTTCCTCTGCCTTTTCTAAAACCAGCTGAACATCTGGAAGTTCGCGGTTCATGTATTACTGAAGGCTGGCTCGGAGAATTTTGAGCATTACTTTACTAGCGTGTGAGATGAGTGCAATTGTGCAGTAGTTTGAGCATTCTTTGGCATTGCCTCTCTTTGGGATTGGAATGAAGACTGACCTTTTCCAGTCCTGTGGCCACTGCTGAGTTTTCCAAATTTGCTGACATATTGAGTGCCAGCACTTTCACACTATCATCTTTCAGGATTTGAAATAGCTCAACTGGAATTCCATCACCTCCACTAGCTTTGTTCATAGTGATGCTTCCTAAGGCCCACTTGACTTCACATTCCAGGATGTCTGGCTCTAGGTGAGTGATCACATCATCATGATTATCTGGGTCGTGATGATCTTTTTTATGCAGTTCTTCTGTGTATTCTTGCCACCTCTTCTTAATATCTTCTGCTTCTGTTAGGTCCATACCATTTTGGTCCTATATTGAGCCCATCTTTGCCTGAAATGTTCCCTTGGTATTTCTAATTTTCTTGAAGAGATCTCTAGTCTTTCCCATTGTGTTGTTTTCCTCTATTTCTTTGCATTGATTGCTGAGGAAGGCTTTCTTATCTCTCCTTGCTCTTCTTTGGAACTCTGCATTCAAATGGCTATATCTTTTCTTTTCTCCTTTGTTTTGCTTCTCTTCTTTTCATAGCTATTGGTAAGGCCTCCTCAGAGAGCCATTTTGCTGTTTTGCATTTCTTTTTCTTGGGGATGGTCTTGATCCCTGTCTCCTGTACAATGTCATGAACCTCTGTCCATGGTTCATCAGGCATTCTATCAGATCTAGTCCCTTAAATCTATTTCTCACTTCCACTGTATAATCGAAAGCAATTTGATTTAGGCCATACCTGAATGGTTTAGTGTTTTTCCCCACTTTCTTCAATTTAAGTCTGAATTTGGCAATAAGGAGTTCATGATTGGGGCCACAGTCAGCTCCTGGTCTTGTTTTTGCTGACTGTATAGAGTTTCTCCATCTTTGGCTGCAAAGAATATAATCAATCTGATTTCAGTGTTGACCATCTGGTGATTTCCATGTGTAGAGTCTTCTTTTGTGTTGTTGGAAGAGGGTGTTTGCTATGACCAGTGCGTTCTTTTGGCAAAACTCAATTAGCCTTTGCCCTGCTTCATTCTGTATTTCAAGGCCAAATTTGCCTGTTACTCCAGGTATTTCTTGACTTCCTACTTTTGCATTCCAGTCCCTTATGATGAAAAGGATATTTTTTAAGGGTGTTAGTTCTAAGAGGTCTTCTAGGTCTTCATAGAACCTTTCAACTTCAGCTTCTTCAGCGTTACTGGTCCGGGCATACACTTGGATTTTTGCGATATTGAATGGTTTGCCTTGGAAATGAACAGAGATCATTCTGTCGTTTTTGTGATTGCATCCAAGTACTGCATTTCAGACTCTTTTGTTGACTATGATGGCTACTCCATTTCTTCTAAGGGATTCTTGCCCACAGTAGTAGATATAACTGTCATCTGAGTTAAATTCATCCTTTCCAGTCCGTCTTAGTTAGCTGATTCCTAGAATGTCGATGTTCACTCTTGCCATGTCCTGTTAGACCACTTCCAATTTGCCTTGATTCATGGACCTAACATTCCAGGTTCCTATGCAATATTGCTCTTTACAGTATCGGACCTTGCTTCTATCACCACCACATCCACAACTGGGTGTTGTTTTTGCTTTGGCTCCATCCCTTCATTCTTTCTGGAGTTATTTCTCCAGTGATCTCCAGTAGCATGTTGGGCACCTACCGACTTGGGGAGTTCATCTTTCAGTGTCCTACCTTTTTCCGTTTTCATACTGTTCATGGGGTTCTTAAAGCACTAGGACCTAGTCACCTATAAATTCACTTTGTGTGAAATAGGAAAGAGCAGTTCAACAAAGATCCTGTCTGAGCAAAGAGATTGAAAAAGTTAATGCTCTGTGCAGAAGAATTAGGCATAGGCTGATGCAGGCCCACCTGTGCATGAATTGCTTCACAAGAAAAGGCACTTTGTGGGAAGAAAATGGCATCCTTTCCTGAAGAGCAATTTAGCCCTGTTCTAAGGAACAAGAACTGGTTAGTGGAGAACAGGCTGGAATTTAGCCTCTATGCACCTTGGCTAAGAATTTTTGTGCAGGGAAGAAACTCCACAACCGCACATAGTGTATTTTTTACTACATTCTCAGCAATGGCTAGTAAAGAGCGTGGCACACAACAGGTAAATATTAAAAAGCAGCCCATAAAAACAAACACTTAGATTAGGGCCCCTAATACTGCCTTAGTACCAGTGTATATTCCAGATGTGTATTATCAGCTAATAACTATGGAGGTGCCTGGCAAAAAATGGTTGTGTCACCTGGGAGGCACTCATGTCCAGCAGAAGGCTCACCAGTAGCTACTGAAGATACTTTGTTATATCAAGGAGTAATGAAGTAGCTGGTAGGACCTGTTCCTAGTTTATATGAGAAATTTTCAAGGAAATTTGCAGGGGTTTTAGGGTCCTGCAGCAAAAAGTGTGACAAGGCCAGTGAAGGTTTTTTCTGGGTTACTTAAGAAGGAAAGAATGCAGTTGTGTATAAACTATCCTCCAATGTTCTATATCTCTTGGGAACTTAGCTCAATTATAACAGCCTGTTCAGAGTATGAATTGAGGAGACTAAACTTTGATATAGATTTGAACTTAGACAGTAAGCTAGAATATACTGCAACAACAACTAAATTTGTGAAAGTTGATTTACCAAAACAGACAGGGGAATTTCTAAAAAAAATGTCAGGTACTTATTCTAAGATATCACTCACTGAAAAGTGTGCCATTATTTTATGTACCCCTAAGCAAGGGAAAAAATGCCAATACAAACTATGATTTTTAAAACATATCTTTTTTTTAAAAACATATCTTGATTTCAGAAATGCTACAGTAATTTTTTAAAAAATGTTACAGAGTTGGTGAAATATAGATTATAAAATCACATTTTTGTGCTTCTAATACACTGCTATATATCTTTAAGGAAAACATAAATTATTTCCTTGTGAGAGCAAAGTAACGGTTCAAGTTGCCTTGACAGGTACATCTTCACGGCAGAGTACAGTTTGCTATCAAAGTTTCATAACACCATCTGTTAAGAGCATTTTCATATAATTCCATGCTCATTGAACAAGTAATTTGGTGTTCCTGGAACGCTTCTCTACAGGGGAAAGACTATGTTGACCAATCTGGCAGAGTATTCCATTACACTTGGCAGTCACAACTTTTACTGTAAATTAATATATCACCATGTGATTTATACATTCGTTTTCATAAGTTTCATGCATCTGAGCTCAATCGATTCTATTCTAGCTGATTCTCAACCTGCAAAGCTAAGAGCTAAACTCTAGAGGAAATGACTCCACAGCACTATCACCATGTGAGGAACATGTTGAAGCTCTTTCTTTGTCAACTTTAAAACACAAATAGCACTTTGAGCATGTGACTTTTGATCTATCTGACCAGAAGATATTTGAGAGCTGAGTGTGTTCTGTTTACCTTAACATCTCCCACAGGGCCCAGTATAATGCTCAGAAACTGAAAGTACCACATGGATGTTAGAAGAGAGATGGCTCTACATTTCAGTGCATCTCAGCTGTGGCTGGAGGCCGGCCACAGTCATTCTACATTGACGGTGATGTATGGCACTCAGAAACGAACCTGAATATGAACTTGCAAGAGAGTTTTTAATGTCTTGGAATAAAAAAGTGAAGAAAAAAATGAAGATGACATTATCATGTTTCGGGGACTTTCAGGAGGCTCAGTGATAAAGAATCCACTTGCAATGCAGGAGATACGAGTTTGATCTCTGGGTCGGTAAGATCCCCTGGAGAAGTAAATGGCAACCCACTCCAGTATTCTTGCCTGGGAAATCCCATGGACAGAGGAGCCTGGCAGGCTCCAGTTCATGGGGTCGCAAAAAGTCGGACATGACTGAGCGACTGAGCGTAGCACTATCAAGTTCTATTTTCAGACCTGCATTTCTAATTTGAACTTTGTGCTTTGTAAATCAATTTTTAAAAGGCCCATTCTTTTTCTTCTTACATGTTTAGAAAATTTAAGTAAATGATACATGACAGATATGATAATGTTCATTTTGAAGATATTTAATTTCATTTACAGTTGATTAGAAATATCAAAGCCCAATTTCTATTCATTACTGTGTAGCTAAAGAAACACATTTGTATAATTACATCTCCCAGTTATTGATTACAAAAGAAATCAATACATATAACACAATACTTTGGCTTACTATTTTTTTGTTCATTTTCTTTAATAAAACATACGAGATGCCTGAAATTATGGATACCCTTTTTGCTTGGATGGATCTTAACCAAATATTCTGAAACATCTGGAATCTCTCACTCTAGAAAAAATAAACAATAAAAGCATTTCTCAAGTTTAATGTGTGTGAAAGTTCGATGCAGAGAGAGCCTTCTTAACCCGGAGAACTCTGGCAAGTTAGTTGTCAAGAATCCTTAAGCGGTGGTATCTATAGCTTGAGATTAGTCTAATCACTTCATCTTGTCAGATTTCCAGAGTTGATCAGACCGTTGCTATTTCCCCCTTTTCATTTGTTCCTGAACACACTGCAGTGGACTGAGCCTCTCCATTGACTTTGCTTTTACCAAGGTCACTAATGATCTTGGACACCCAATAAATTCCACTTACTTATGTAACCTCTCTGCTGCATTTACTCAGGATGTGTAGACCCCGCTTTGTGCTCACCAGTCCCGTTTCCTTTTCCTCCAGGGCATACAGCTCAACTATACTTCTCAGCTGCTGCCTGCAGTTAAGTGGGGCCACGTGACTAGATGCTGACTAGTGGAAAGTGAGAAGTGATGTGTGCCACTTCTGGGCTTGGCCCTTCAACTTTCTACACTCATGATTCTCCATGTGTGTTCTCTGTCTTTCCAGGGGATCTGGTAGAAGATGCTAAGACCTTAGGGGAGGGCAAAGCAAGATGACAGAATGAACCTAGGTGTTTAAATAGCTGCTTTGAGGCTTGCCCTCCTCTTCCTAATAACTTCAGTGGAGCGTGATGAGAATAAGAAATGAAACTTAACTATGTTAAGCCATTGAGATTTGAGATTATCATAGTAGTAAGCTGTTACCAACACTTCCTTGGCTTCTGCGATGCTACACTCTTGCCTAAATCTCATATCCCTTTATCCCTTCATTTCTTATTTTCTTGGACTGCTCTACTCATTCCTTAAATAATTTTTTTAATCTGCATTTCCCTAGCCCACTGTTTTCTTCCTCTATATATGTTCTGCAAACAAGTCCACATACTCTCCTGGTTTACTTCTGATATGCTAGTGAGTTAGAGTGGTAAACATGTTCCCAAATATTAGATATGATTTTTACTAAATATGTGTATACTAAATCTATTTTGTATCATTTTATGAAGTTTTGTTTTAGCGATTTTGAAATCTTTATTATCTATTTCCTCATCTCCCCCATTACCTGATAAATTGAGAGTTTATCATATCTTTTTGCTAGTTCTTTTATTGGACTATAAAAGCTCTTCATCTACTCAACTATTATTTATTGAATATGTGCAAGGAGCTGTCTTATTCATTTCTTTGCTGACAGCACCTAGTACAGTGCCTTGCATGGTGCAGGCAATTGGTGAATGTTGATTGAACTGAGTAAAATTATTTATTGCATGGGCTTCCTTGGTGGCTCAGATGGTAAAGAATCTGCCAGCAATGCAGAAGACCTGGGTTTGATCCCTGGGTTGCGAAGATACCCTGGAGAAGGACATGGTAACCCACTCCAGTATTCTTGCCTGGAGAATCCACATTGATTATTGGGGAGCTACAGTTCATGAGGGTCACAAAGAGTTGGACATGACTGAGCAGCTAAGCATGCACACGCATTTATTACATACTTGCTATGTAAAATCTCTTTGCTGGGGCTAGTGTGAGACAAAAATAAATATATGGCTTGATCTGTTTACTCTCTTCATCTCTCTCTATGTCAAACATCCTCCTACTTCCACCCCAATTAGCAAATGTTTCCTAACATTTGCAGTTCCAGAAATGAGACTGCCTTACAATTTTGGTACTAAGAGGTAGGTTCTCTTAGAGTGAGGCCCTAAGATAAATCCCAACTTTGACTTGATTTTATTACTAGGATAGCTTTTTTTTAATATTAAAGTACAGTTGGTTTACAATGTTGTGTTGATTTCTGCTGTAAATAGTAGATTAATTAATGTTTCATTCTTTTTTCTTTCTGCCTACATTTCAGAAGTATTGGAACATGGAGAATTAACTGTTTTTATCCACCATGAAAGTGCATTTTCTTTTTGCTTAGGTCATTTGAGACCATATGTATCTTTACTTTGTATCTTTTATTGGGTAATCCCATTCACTGGAATAACTAATACATTCATATATTGTGCTGATACTGTCAGGTTTTAACACTAATTATCAATAGCCAGTTTTGCTTTTCCTTTCTTCAGGTGTATTCATCTGTGCTTTGTGAATTTTCTCCTGAGATGTTTTCCACATCTTGATTTTCATTCTCAACTGCAATTTTTTTTTAATGTCTTTAAATATTTTGGCTTAGAGCCACACAACTGGTCCTTGGATTTTTTGACTTGCAATTTTCTTTTCTTTTTTGCAATACCTTATTCAAAATGTTTGCCCTTTTCAAGGTTTCTTCCACTAATAGAAAGTTTTTTGACATCTATTTTGTTTATAAAGAATTTCATCAACTATTACTACTTTTACTATTACAATTATTATGATCACTTATACTACTACTATTATTTCTATAGTATTACAGTTTAGTTGTTTAATTCTAGTATAAACAGAAAGTTTCATTAGTGAGACAAGTTTCTCATCATGGTTGAGTTCTAAGTGATTCTATTTGCTGGTTGTGTGATCTGATGCCCATCAGTCAGTCAGGGGTGTATACTCACAACAGAGTTTTATTGTTGTTGGTAACTGCTTTGGTAGTGATAAATGTTATAAGAATTTCCATAGTACATTAAAATTTTATTTATTTTAAGTCCAATAGTAAACTGAGAATGTCCAATTTTAATGGATTCTGCAAATGAAATAACTCACAAGGCAACTCCCCCAAATTGGTCAAAAATATATTTTATTGCTTACCCATTTGTGTAAACAAAGAAGAAAATACTCTTGTATTTTGAAAGAGTCCAGTCCAAGAGCTGTGTGACGCTGAGAAAATTACCTAACATCTCTTTGCCTCATTAGGTTTTAATGAAATTAAATGAGTTAGAACAATGCTTGGTAAATAGTAAGCACTCCAAAGTATTAGCTAACTAACTCAGCAAGTATAAATACCTGTCATTTGGAATCTATGTTTGCTGATAATGATGATGAAGTCACCATCCTATAGGAAAGAGAATGTCTCTCATTCTCATCAAATACCTGCAATTACAGTGTATTCCTCTGAATGCCAATAACATCTAATGAAAGCTTTTTTTTTTTCCAAGTGAGAACCCAGAGATTCAGAACAGCCAAAGAACTCAGTAGGGCAGGACTAGTAGATTCCTCAGGGACTTTTGATTCGTGTCAAACATGTTAGCAACTTTTTGTTGGCTCAGTTTAAAAGCAAAGAGAATAACTCCTCATCAGTATCAAAGTGTGGTCTATGAGGCTGTCCTCAGATTCTGAGGTGGATACTCGTTTAAAGTTTTTTAGAACTCCCTAAGCTACTAATTGTTTGAAGGTAACCAGTATATCAGGTGTTTCTTATAGAACTTTAATTTGGAGACTCACAGCACATTCAGTAAGGCAGGGAGAAAGTATCCTCACAGAATCAAATTCGACCAAAGCCAGGGCACCTTTTAGGGCAGGCCTTCCTACCCTAACTACGTTTGATGCTCTGCTTGTTCATTAAGCATCTCCCAACAGTTGGTCCCCTTAAGATCCAGAAAACTTCTTCTGCCATGCCGGTTGTGACCGGCAATCTTGGGTTCTTTAGCTGTTTTCCCCAAAAGTAGGAAAAGAAAAGGAATTGTGCCACTCTCGTGATCGTGGAACTCAAATATGGGTCTGTTCCACCTTAAAGGGCCTAGGCTTGCCTAAGTGTTTGGGTCTTGCAGAGTTTGGGCACCACCATATTTGGAGCGTGCCTACTTTGGGGCGGGAACCTCCTTGAGAGTGATTAGGTCAGCGCTGGGGGAGGTGACCTTGTTGGGTTTCTGGCACCCGAGAACAGTAGTGCACTGTTTCTGCTGCCCGGGTTGGTGTCATTGGCCCAGACGCTCCACCAGCGCGAGGCCGCCCAGGAGCTCCTCGCTGGCCGCCCCCGCGGCCCGTAGGTCGGTAAGAGGCGGGAAAGCAGCGCGCCTGCGCCTTGGGAACCGGGGCCGCAAGCGAAAAGCGGGGAGCGGAGGGGGGCCGTTGGAGCCGAGTAGCGTACAGAGCGGCGTGTGACGCGGGGACGCCGCGCGCTCCCAACGTCGCCCCGGTTTGACGCACACGGCACCAAACTGTGAGTTTCAGGGGTTATTTGGTCGGAATCGCCAGGACCCGTGTGGGTTTCGGGCCTCTGGGCTGTGGCGGCGGCGGGACTGGGGGTGGCGGAAGAAGTTGGGGGACCCGGCCTTCGGCGCTCGGGCCCGGGGAGCTACGCCCTAGGCTGGGTCCCAACCATCCAAAAGGACGCATTTTGCCGCACAGGCTAAGATGGCGGCGGCGGCCGAGGAGGCGGAGTTGGTGCTACACAAGGAGCCCGGGCCCCGGGTTCGGGGAGGCGGCGGCCGCGGCGGCCGCGGGGGGCGGCGGAACCTGAGGTGAGCGGCGGCCGCCGCCGCGGGGCGGGACTCGGCGGAGGTGGGGAGGGGGGACTTTACCACGGCGGCGTCGGAGGATCCGGTAGCGGACACAAAGGGGTTGAGCTGGGCACTAGACTTGGGGGTTTTGTTTAGTCACATGAAGCCGAGCAGCCAGTGAGCAGTAGGGGGAAGGGGGCCGAGATCAGGCGGCTTGGGGAGCCTGGCGGTCGCCATTGCAATGCACTGAGTAACGGGGCGGTCCGAGAGCAGTCACCAACCCCCTCTCCTCGGGGCTGCTCCGTCTCGGCCAGAAGCGTAGGCTCTGGCGTTACTGTACACACCCCTCCCCTAACGTGGGACCGGGACCGCATAGCCCTCCCCTCCCCGTGTTCTGCAAGATCATATGCCGCTAGGTGCCTGGGAAGTAACAGCAAGAGGTAAATCGCTCAAAGTGGGTTGCCAGGGGCTTGGTGGGTGTCCAGCTAAAGCTTTTTGCTTCTCCAGGTCTGATTCCCTGGCCTTTGTGTCCCTGGGAGCTTAATCTCTGCCAGAGGAAAGCAGGTGTGCTCCACTTCTCCCGTGAACCTGAAGATGAGTTGTCCCAGACCCTTCTCAGTGATTGGAAACTTAGGTGGTGGAACTAACGGTTTCTTGTTACGAGACTTCCACAGACGACTCTCGTGTTGGGATCCATCCATGGTTTAGCAACATTAGTGGAAAACTTTTCTTGAACTGTTTAAGTAATACTGATACAAATTAGTTGTTATAAAACTTTCATGTCTAGAGTTAAGATTTCGTGTGGTCCTTCAGAAGTCCTCAACGAGAGAAACACAGTTTGAGGTCCTTGATGGTCTTGTTTCTTATTCAAGTTAATAATATTGTCCGCAGAAATAACCAAATCACTATCATCTATTCTGGCCAGTCCTAACTAATGCCAGGCTTGTTGCATCCGGATGATAGATTAGATTTGCCTTAATAGTATATTGCCTCTCTGCAGTAGTTTAGTTACATAGTTTTGGTCCCACAAGAAAAAGAGCATTTCAAAAAATAGACAACTCAAATTTCTCAAAGAAAGGAAGCCTGCTGTTTGCCTTCAGTCGTATGTGTAAGTATCCAGGAAACTTGATGGCACCAATATTTACATCCATAGATTTTGTAAGGAAAAATGAGTGTTTATAAAGAAGTTACAGTTTAGTTTAGATATTTTAATAGGTAAAGCATGAAGCCTTGACTAGTATTAATGTACATTGCTAGTATATATTTACATTGCTGTTAAAATTGTGGTGGTGTGAGTTTTAGAATTTCTAACATAATTAAAATTATACGGCACCTACATCTACAGCATACTTTGTATGTTTGTAATCTAAATACAAAATTTGGAAACAACTAATGTTTTGGCCAGGTCACATTAACAAGTTAAATTACTCTACTAAAGGGATAGTTAAACATACTTATATAACTAACTTTAGATCTGTTTGAATTGAAATTTGAACTTTTCAGCATTTCTTAAAACTTTGATTTTACTTGTTTTATGTCGCCTCCTCTTTTAACTTATCCTAATAGAGAACAATCTTGTATTAATGAGGGATACATTATTATCAGCAAAATTATTGTTGAATCATATAGTTTTAGCTTAGAAGGAATCTTAGAGAACAATTGGTATTACCCTCTCTTACAATATTTTGAGGGCCAAAGATGATTTAAGTTAAGGGCATAATGGAAAGTCGTCTCTCAACTTCCATCTCATTGGTATTTTCATTGGTCACATTGCTGGGATAAGGAGGTGACCATCTGCAACTAATCATGGTTATAAAACAAAACAGGGTGTATGTTTGAGAGTACTTGTTATTTAGATACTGTTATACTGATGAGAAATTCTGTGACAGTAATTGAAAACGTGTATTTAACTTGATATGGTGATGTTTTAAAGTGATTTCCAAAGTGAAACAAATTCAGATACAAAATACAGACATATCAGATAATTTCAAAGCAATGTTGCTTTTGAATTTTGAGGTTTTCAAAATAATCTTGACTTAGAAACTTCACAAAACAGGTAGCTGTGAAGTAATTGCAGTTACTACCAGTTATTACATGAGAAATGAGGTAGATGCTACTGCCTTTCATTTTCTAATAGCATTTTAGTTGGATAAATGGACATGCCACTTTGACCACGTTAAAAGCAACTTAAGACTATCTAGTGTACTGTTGAACAGTGAATCTGTAAGATCTGTTAGGAAATTCAACAAGTAGTAAAATCATTTATGATGGGGTCCCACAGTTATCTTTAACATCTTTGGATATGTTTAACAACAACAGGTACATTGTCTTTACGTTTTAAAGCTTTTATGGGTCATTTAAGGCTCATTTAAATTATTGATTGTTCTAGGAAAGTTATTATATTTCTTAATTTGCAACACTATGTGAATGGATTTAAATATACTTTGGTCTTGTGATAATTAGGATTACTTCTGGATTATTTGTAATTATGAAGTGATGATTAAACTTTTTGCAGGTTTAATTTGTCATTTGAGTTATAAGAAAGGGAGCATTTTATTGTAGTTGAGTTGAGACTGTATTGGGTAACAGGAGGGGAAAATACAGACTCAAGGACAGTTACTTGAAGTGGTGGAGTTACTTGTCATTTAAACAGTTTAAAGAAATTGGTTGTTAGAAGAGATCAGGTTCATCTTCCTTTCACCCCAAATGCATTGCTGGTGTATAGGGTTACTTATTTAGGCTCTTAGAATGTGATTCTAAGGGAAAGCAGCGAGTTTCATTCTTGTGGAGATGCTTTTCTCATGACTGCTTTTCAGGCATATATTAAGGCAGCTAGCTGTAGCAAGCTGAATCCAGAAATGAATGTTGAATTACCTAGCCCTAATTTTATAGAACACTAGTTTTAGCAGTTTTTTAAGTTTTTGATTTATAGTTTATAAAACATAATGATAAAGGATGGATAGTATAATATTTTAAATATTCAAATAAGCTCTTTTTTTAAACATTTGTTATTAATCTCTCTAGTATAGTCTGCTTTGTAAATATTAAACAAAATTATGTAGCACTGACTGAAGCAGTTCTAAAAGTAAAGTCTTTTAATTCAGGTTTATTAGGTGGGAATAGCTGCTTTTGATAGTGCCATTTGCACCATTGAATTTTGAGAGAACTGAGAGTAATCAAATTGAGAATAATCAAACTGATTCTAGCACTAGCTCACCCTGCTGGTTGACTAAAGTATTTCTCTTCTTCCCCCTCTTAAAACAAAATGAAACACCAGGATAAAGATCCCTTGAAATCTCAAAGCCAGAACACTAAATTCAATTCGTGGTCTTTCTTCAGATAGATGGAGTCTACATGAAAAAGTGTATTCTTCTTTCTAGGGCCTCACTTGCTGTACTGTTTGATTTTTTTCTTAGATCTGCTGAAGCTAAACTGCTAGCTTTGAATTTACTAGGAACTCGTATGTGATTAGGAGTTAGTGTGTTTTTGTTCTGTTAAGAATAAAAGGTAGACTACTGAGAAATGTTAGCAGTCCTGTGAGATACCTTTCCAGGAGAAAAGTCCAGGAGGAATTTCCAAGAAGATTTCAAGAGGAAGAGAAGAAGAATGCTAGGGCAGCAGCAGCAGTGCTTGCTTCTGTTAGATGAGAGAAAGTGAGACTGTATTGAGATTAGTGTTTCAAAGTGATTGCCCTTGCACTCTTCCTCTACCAGTCTTTTGCCCTACCTGTCTGTAAGCTGTAACCTTCCCATTTCATTTGGAATTCTTGGAACTCTGATTTTATAAGTAACTTTGTGAAAAGTATAGATGAGTGATTTGTTCCTTGAAATTTGTTTCCTATTAGTCTAAATTGTGGTATAAGTGAAGTTGGTTAGAGTAATGAACATAAGGTTTTAGATGTTAGCCTTTTTAGTATGTATGTCATTCATTGAGTTTGAAAATGCAGTTTTATTTATTTTTTTAAATTGAAATGACATTGATGTACCTGTATTACTTTAGTTTCAGGTGTACAACATAGTGGTCAACATTTCACCACAATAAGTCTAATAACTATCAGACCACATACAAAGTTATTATAATATTATTGACCATTTTTCTTATGCTGTATACTACTTCCCCATGACTGACTTATTTTAAAACTAGAAGTTTGTGCCTTTTAATTTCCTTCACCTATTTTGCCCATGACCTTCCTCACTCTGGCAATCACTCTATTCTTTGTATCTATGGGAAAACATAGCTTTTAAAAGACTTTGTACAAAGTCAGGAAACTAAATATGTTATGAGTCAGAAGGGAAATTTAAAAGTGCCTAATAAAGTGTTGTGATTAAAGCACAGTTTTTAAAGTGTATTTACCTGTCTTATATCAATTATTTTTCTAATATTTATAAAAGATGAAAAATTTTATCCTTTTTTCCAGATTATTTACCCTTTTGCTTGAAAGCATAATATTTTTTTCATCAGTTTCTTGAGGAAGATGTTAAACATAACTAGTACTTTCAAAACACCACAATTACTGGGGAGGGGGATGAATCCTTATTATTGTTGATTAGTTTGTGCAGGGGGGGAGGATAAAGGTTTAAAAAGAGGATGTAAAACTGGTGGGGTTAAGATCTAGCTCTAGGCAGGTAGATTGAATAATAATATCTTCATAGAGGTTTCGGTTTATATTACATAATTCATGTAGTAAAGCCCTTAGCTTTCTGGTATGCAATGAATGCTGAATAAATTTTAACTATTAAAATAATAATAATAGTTATTATCACCATTGTTTAATTGTTTTCTCTACAGTAACTTGACTGGAGAAGGAAATGGCAACCCACTCCAGTATTCTTGCCTAGCAAATCCCTTGGACAGAGGAACCTGGCGGGCTACAGTCCCGCTATAGAGTGGTAAAAGAGTTGGACACAGCTTAGCAACTAAACAACAACAGAATCTTGAAATTTTCACCTGTCAGTGATCTGAAGCTGTATACTTTTTTTAGTGTTCCATTTTGAGGCTTATGTCTACAAAAGAATATAGGCACCAAAGTGTGGCACCTTCGGTTCTAGCAGCTAAAACTATAACCAGCGTTAATATTTCAGGAACACTTTTTCTTTTATGACTATCAAGTGACGAAAATAATAATGTATTTGGGAATGAGTGCATTTTAGTTCTTCCCAGCCAGTGTGTTGGTTTACTGTGTTACAACATCCTCAGTTTCTTCACTCCCCTTTAAATTTTGACCGTGAGGATGGCGGTGACCATTAGTAGAGAGAAGGGCGAGAGTGGCTATGTATATTTGTATGTGAAGTACATATAAACCCCAGATGAGAGTGAGGAGTGGCTTCAGCAGAAGCAGGATTGAGGAGAAGAATGTTAGCTTCTCACTGCTTAGTCTGACTTAGTCAGGGGAATTTCCTCAAATAGCATTTTCCTTTTGCTGTTTTCCTTTCCACACTTGTTGTTTTACACATGTCTGCTGGCTTAGTCTTAAACTTATTTCCCACTTTAAGTTTTTCTTCTACCACCTACTTCCCCCACTACGAATACAAATTTTAAACTTTAAAGAAAATTGTAAAAGGCAGGTAGTAAAAGTACTTTTTAAGTTCACATGAGGAGAGATGTGAGTATAAAATATTAGAAATTTAATATTTGTTTAAAAAATACTTTTTAGCAGTTTGGAAAAGGAAGACAGGGGAAGTCACCCATAATCTTGTCACCACTATATAATTTGTATTAAAGGAAAGGAAGATGAGACTGACATTAATTAAGCATCTATTATTATTCCTTATAATGATGCTACTTTATAATATATATATTTATATTATATATTCCCATTTCATATTTGGAGAAACAAACTCAGATTTAGGTCATATAGACAGTAAACAGTAGAGCAGCCCAGTTTGAATGTAGGTATATTTTGACTACAGATGAGACCTTTCTGTTCTGCCTTCCTATCCTTTCATTCTGTATATCTGCCATTTTACCTTATTATACAATTTGTAAGTTTTGTTTCCTGCTTATGAAACTTAACATTATGAAAGCATTTTTCTGCCTACCCTCATTTCAGTTGGTGTCTTATTGCTCACATTGTTTATTCATACCCCCAAATAAAGGTTCTTTGTCTTGGCTGCTAGACGTTGGTACAGTGATATTGGTCAAAATGGAAGCTGCTTTTTTCTTTAGTGAGTGACTAAGATGAAAAATAATCTAGCTTAATTAGAACTAATACTCTGGGATTAGAAATTCTGAGTTTAATAGTACTGTCTGTCTGGTGCGACATTTAACACAAAATGGATATGTATAAAATGTAGGCAACATTTTAGTACATAACTAGTAGTTAGTATATAATATCTAGTATATATATATAATCCTTAGTATATAAAAAGAGAATGGGCTTAATATTGAATTTCTTGCACTCATTGGGTGGATGCCAAATAAATCTATAATCTATAAATAGGTTGTATAGGTCAGTGCTGGCAGGTAGAAATATGTTGAGCCACAGTGTGATTTAAAATTTTTTTATAGCCACATTAAAAGATAAATAAGTAAAATGAACATTTTTGACTCACTTTATTTAACCCCATATATCCAAATACTGTCATTTCAACATGTACACATTATTGAGATACTTTACATTCTTTTTTTCACACCAAGTCTTCAAAATCCAGTGTGTTACCTACTTAAAGGACGTCCCGGTTCAGACCAACCAAACTCAGGCGCTCATTAGTTGTGTTTTGGACAGTGCAGATATAGATAGTAAGTTCTATACAAGTACCGAGAAAGGATAAAGTAGAAATTGAACTGTGTCTTAAGGATAGTTGAGAAAAGAGTATGCTGGGGACAGAACATTCCTGTAAAGAAGTGATGGGAATTAAAAAAGGAGACATTATTAGAAGCCAAATAATAGGGTGGCTTGAATCCAACTTAGGGAATTTGGTTTCTGTGTGTGTGTGTGTGTGTGTGTGTGTGTGTGTGTTAGATAAATGTAGGTTGCCTAATCCTGTGTTTTGCACATGAGCAGTTAGTGAATATTGAATTATTATTTAATTGAATTAAAATGAGGCAGAGTTTAAGAAAAGTGCTGGCAGAATACTAACAAAGCCTTGTGGGTCTTATAGCGGGAAAGAGTTGCATTTAGGGACTATTGATGTTCTGTGACTAGAAATATGATGGAGAATGATGGAAAAGGATGAGAATTGAGAAAAGGTTTTTAGATTTTACCATTATTGGTGACTTGTTCTTAAATGTTTTACTTATATATAATTTACATATGTTTAAGTGCACAAATCTTATGAATACAAGTAAATGAAATTCCACAAATAAATACACCCAGTAACTTCAACCTGGATCAAGGTACAAAACATTTTCTGCACTGAAAAAGGTGCCTTGTGCCCCTTTCTATTAATTCTCCCTCAAAGAAGTAACCACTTTTCTGACCCCCATCATCAGAAATAGGTTTGGCTTGTTTTCAAACTTGGTAATGGCATATTCATCCTTTCCCAGTGTAGTGAGAGTTGATGCCTGAATCTGTCTCTTTACTGTTATTGGCATTGTTGGATGAATTTGGAGATAAATTAGATGATAGGTAGTTTGTGCTGTAGGCCTTTTCCCCCCCAGTGTGATATATATCAACATCAGAGATGTTTTTTAGTTTTCATTAATAGTAACCCTTTAGAGGTTTTATAACCAGAAAATTTGTTTAGAATGCAGAGATTTGAATTGCCTCCATAGGTAACATAGTTGTCTGGCTTGCTTTCATTACAGTATCCTCTAGGCATATAGCCAAGAAGTAGGTAGAAGAGATCTTGGATTGCCTCCTTATATAGCTGCTTTTTGGAACCTCTTTATTAGTAGCTTCTAGGCATTATGTAAGTTAGCTTTCAGGCATTTCAGGTTGCTTAATAAGGTATTGAGTATTTCTGCTTGTGATTGTAGGGGTAGCAATAAATTTTTGTACCTTTGTTTACAGAGAAGTATCCAATCTCAACCAGAAAGATTTTGCCATTGAAGTGTAAAGAATGAGAATGCTACCTTAGGGAGAGTTGTACAAAAGTTTGAATGGTTAAAATCCATGAAGGACACTTTGTAAATTGATCTGCAGTGGAATTATTGATCATGGTTTTTACTTGTGCTTCAATAATTTTTTTGCAAATGGGATTAATGGTTATAGTATTGTTTTTCATGACTGTTGAGCACTGTAAACCTTATTGTAGTGTAACAATTCGTGCTGTTGAGAGAAAGATTTTTTTCTGAAACATGTATTCTTATAATAAAGTTATAAAAAGTACATAACAATGAAAACATGTATCTTCACATTCTAGTATGCTGAGCTTTGAGGAATAGATGTGTTTTGTAAATTGTGCAGATGTGGACATGAAAATGCTTTCTCATTAATGTTTGGATTATGAATGTTTTTGAGCTTATGAATGAAAGTATTTATATGAAGTTTTGTTTTTGGAATTTGTACCAAGTTTGCTTAATAATTTCTTGCTCGAAGAATTTTGTTATCTTGAAAAAATAAAACTCATCTGTGAACTTTTATTATGTAGGTTTTGTATTTGTGAAGTATAGAGGTCAAAATTGATTAGACATTGAAAAATATATTATCTTTAAAATATTAAGAGTTTATATAATAGCTTTTGGGGGCTAGATTTAGAATATTACAAACAAAATAATTAGCATGCTGTTATAGCTTTAAGACCTGACTTTTGTGTGTAGAAAAATAATATTTAAGAGAAAGTTCTTTGTTTGTGTTTTGAAAAAATGAATGTTATATTTGAATTTGGTTTTGGGAGATGTAATTTTTTTGTATTCAGAAAAACCTTTTAACTGTGATTGTATTTCTCCCAGCCTTCTCTTGTTTTAACTGGGTTAATTATTGTAGAAAATTCATTTAGTATCACACTAGGATAAGAATGCAGATATATAAAGCAAATGATGTGGTTCCTGCTCCAAAGAGGTCATTATCTAAGATACAACTTGAAGAGTGCTTAATAATGAAATATTTGAATTACTGGATTTACACAAGATAATATGAACAGTGTGTAGTAAGACTGTGAAAGCTTCCTGGGAAAAGTACTTTTTAACCTAGATTTTGAATAAGTGATATTTATAGATTAGTGGAGAGGGAAGGGAGTATCAGCTAGGGTGAAGGTTTGTTAAAAAGCACAGAGATGGGAATTGTGGAATGCAAGTATTTTCCTTGTTTGAAGTGGAGTCTGTTTTAAATGAATGTGATAAAAATAAAGCTTATAAGGTTGTGGCCTGAGCTGGAGGAATCTAAAAAAGTTTGTGTTAGAAATAAGGAGTTCTACTAAAGGCCATTGAACAGAAATACATGAAGAAAAATGAGAAAGATCAGCAGCCAGATATGATTAGAGAAGAGAAGAGATTAAAGTGAGAACGAGTTAGGGGTTATTATCTTGGTGCATGGTAGAGAGGGTATATTAAGAGTAAGAATGGATAGTTTTAAAATAAAACAGGTGAAAATATGGCTCCTAAGTTTGTAGTATAAAGTTAATATAAGAATGGAACCGTTTTGTTAATACTGTCTTTTGGTGTTGAAAATAAACTTATGTGGAGACACAGTTTACATATAAGTTGTAATACTAATTGAGAAAATCCTATTAAAAAACAGAATTTTTTTTTTTTAATTTATGAGCTTTAAAAATAAACTTTGACAACTAAGACCAAGAAAGTTATGCTATAGTGGTATTTTTTTTAATTGTTAGTACTGTCAATTTAAATATTTGAGATGAATAGTAAGAGATTTTAATTGTATTGTTGAGTTTTGAGTTATAATAGTACGTTTAAGGCATACCTTAAGGGAGATTCTAATTGGAACGGGAGTTGGTGTAAAAACAGAAGATAATAAAAATTAATAATCTGGACTACCAGTGTTTAAATGTTTTAGAAATAGATATTGTTTTAAAACTTGGAAGCAGTTGTGAACGCACTGCTGTTATTGGGGGAATCCCTAAAATGTAGTTCCTGCTGGGCAATAGTAGTTTCTGGTATTTAAGATGTGAGATGTTTGTCTTTACTGGAGTTTGTAAGAGTTTTTAAATTGAGCACATACTGTTGTTTTAGAAGAGGCATCCCCAGTTTCTCGGTGGTAAAGGATCCACCTGCCGGTGCAGGAGATGCAAGAGACGTGGGTTTGATCCCTGGGTCGGAAAGATCCTCTGGAGGAGGACGTGGCCACCCACTCCAGTATTACTGCCTAGAAAATTCCATTGTCAGAGAAGTCTCGTTGGCTACAGTCCAGGGGGTTGCAAAGAGTTGAACACAGTTGAGCATGCATGCATTATCTTACAATGAGTACGGTTATTAGAAAATACAAATTAGAATTACAAAATACAAATTAGAATTAGAAAATATGAAAAACAGAATTATAAAATATGAAAAATTATAGAAATTATATAGTTTTAAAAGTATATTTCTGCCTCTTTTAGGGTTAGTAAATAGAACAGTTTAGGAGTTAATAGAGTCTTGGAGTTTTAAGATAGTATATTAGTCTTATAACAAGTTTATATTTTAACCATTCTCATAGTTAATATAGGCTTAACTTTAGTTAATGAAGAAGTTACTGTGGTTTCTGGCACCATGGTAAAATAGGGAGGTACATTTGACTTCTTCCAATTTACCTGTTGAGACAAATCAGTTAAAGCAAAGGACAGTAGTTTGTCCCCAACTGTCAGTGGGGAAAAAACATTTTTATCTGTATGGCTGAGATGGGAGTTTCTGTGTAGACAGAGTGGTAAAGGATGACAGCAGAACTATCTACTGTTCCATGAATATTGGATGATCTAGTGGTTTGGGAATAGGAAACTTGCCTGAAAACCTTTCTCTGAACCTCATTCTTGAATAGTTCCCTATTTATACTCTTTGTGGCTGCAAATGTACTGGAAATAGACCCATCCTTACCTGTGTTCTCTGCCATAGCCCTCTGCATGCTCATAAGCAGTGAAAAATCACAACATAAACAAGGAGAGCCAGCAGTTTTAATTTAAACAAGATGGAAACTAGGAAACCAAATTGACTATTCCATATAGATTGATCCTGCTGAAACAGTTTACACAGGAGGGAGGCGGAAGAGGAGATAGAGGTATCTCTCTGGCTGTGGTGGACTCACAGTCTTATGCTTTGGCAGTGCGTGTCTTAATGGTGACATTGCCATTAGAGTGATACAGATGGCATCCTAAGTAGATGTCCTTTGGTGTGATATAGCTTGCCTAATTATCTCCTGGCTTATCTCTATCTCCATGCCTTATTTCCCAACTTTCTGTCAAGTTTGGTTGCCTAGTACCCTTCTAACAGCTTTTTCTTAACTTAATTGGAATAGATTTCTTTCCCACTCTACTTCCCTTTATAAATTGAATTAAAAATTTTTGTTATGTGGTTTTATAAGAGTTTTATCTAAGTAAAAACAGCAAATGTTTGAAATGAATGGCAAAATTAATACTAGACATTCATATCAAGCAAAGGCTAAATCTTTTCTAGTCCCAAAACCTTTGAATGAGAAAAAGACAATTTTTTTAATTAATAAAAAATTAGACCACTAAACAATAGTAGGCCTGAGGGTTTGTGTGATAAATTCAAATAGCAATGAAACATATGAAGTAGTGTTTTTAGAGAAACTGGTAACAAGAGTCTTTTTCAGGAGATTTTAATTTACCTCTCAGAATTTAATAGATCAAGTAAACAAAAATTAAGGCTATAAAGATTTGGATAGCAATATGCTTTATCTAACAGATACATGTCAAACTTTGTTCCCAATAAATACACATTTTTCCCAGTTTATGTGAATTAAAAATTTTTAATGTCTTGGGTTTCAAAGAGAATTTGAAATTTTAAATAAGAGAAATTGCATGTCAATACATTTTGACTACATTATAGAAAAACTAGTTTTTAAAGCTAAAATGATTTTAACTATTTGGGTGATTAAAACTGTGTCCTACTCAAACTTGAGCCTAAATTTCATACTATTTAAAAAGGAGCAACAGTGAAGAAGACATGCCACATCAAAACTGGTGAAATGAATATCTTTTTAAACATGGTGGATTAAATAACCATTTATTTTGACATCAACCCCCTCGTAGAATTATAATTTTTTTAAAGCATAGGATATCAAGGAAAAAACTGGAAAGTTGATCACAGAAGTAAAGCTCTGGAAGCTGGAAAGCAGCAGCTTTGTACCAGTAAGAAAACTCAACTTTCCACTTTTGGTAGAAAAGGCCTAGAATGGTCTAGAATTGTGCTGTTGAACCCTGTGATGCTTCAGGAATTAGTGGCTGCAGGTACCTTAAAAGAATTGTCTAAGAGTTAATAAATTAACAACCCTCATGGTGCCAATAAGATGTTTGTTTTATCCAGGTTTCCTCTCTGATACTCTGTTCTTGAACAGTAGGCAAGCTCAGGTTAAGAGTGGCATACTCAGAAACAGAATTGAGAAGAATTTTACATGTTGAATTAGGAATCATAGAGTTTCTTTCCTCCTGGTTCTGAAAATACTAGACATCAAGCTTTCTGCCCCCAGAGGTAAGATTGGAAGGTTCATTCTACTATAGCAAACTGATGAAGAAGAGCCCAACAGATAATAACAGATGGGGATCCACCAGGGAAATCATCAGACTGATCATCTCACATTGACACCACCTATTAACAGAGAATTTCAAGGCAACTTTTTTTTTTTAAATATTTTCCATTATAGTTTACCACAGGATATTGGCTGTAGTTCTGTGTGCTACATAGTATAGGACTCTGTTGATGCACTCCATACATAGCAACCTGCCTCTGCCAACCCCAAACTCAATCTATTCCTCCCTTCCCTGCTGCAAACTGTAAATTTTTTGTTTTTTTATGTTTCTGGGACTTTTTCTATTTTGTAAACGAGTTCATTTGTATCATATTTTAGATTCCACATATAAGTGATGATATCAACCTTTCTGTGTCAGACTTCATTTATAATAGTATGATAATCTCTGGGTTCATTTACTAGACAACTTTAAGGTTTTTCATTTTAAACCTTTTTTATTTTAAAATATGAGATTAAGGATGACTAAATAAGAGGAAGTAAGTAGAAACTTTAATAGTTTTAAAACTTAAGTTTTAAAAGAAAACTTCTTTAAAGAGTTACTGATGTTTTAGGAAATAAGGGGATAATTATCTTTGAAATGAGAAAGGATGTTATAAAGTCAATCCTTAAGAAACAGTCCTCTAAGAAAACAAGCTCTTAGACATTTATGATACGAAATACTTAACAGAAGCATTAAAAATTTAGGATGTTAAATTTCTAGTAGAAGTTTGGAAGGTAAAATTGAGAAAAGCTTTCACAAAGCAGGACCAAAGAGTTGTGAGTTGTAAGAGAAAATAAAGCTAGAGGATCACTCTTGGCACGTTCAACATGTGAAAAATCAGAATTACAGAATGGGAGGAAATGGATGGAGGAAGTTATTTAAGAATAATTCCACAAAAATCTTGAGTTTCCACATTAAAAGGATTCATAGCATCCACAGCACAGTGTCTTAAAAAAAAAACCAACATGATAGAATTTCAGGCATCAGAAACAAAGGGAAGTTCCTAAAAGCTTTTGTTTGTGGAGCATATAAAAGAGATTAGGAATCAGTATCTTTGGAAAATAATCAATAATGAAATGCCTCAGAATCCTAAAGGAAAAGTTATTTCCAAACTACTAACTCCGTACCTTCCCAAAGCTGTCAAATATGGGAGTAAATACACAGAACATATGAGGTTGTTAGAATATTTACTTCAAATGCACCATATCTCTCAGGAATTTACTAGAGAACCCTGGCTCTATCAGAATGATTGGGTGAATCAAAAAGAAGAGGGATCCAGGAAATAAGATTTAGTACAGGAAAATGATGATAGTGCAGGGAGATGCAAGGAAGGTGGCTGTGCAGCAGGTCTGAAGAATAATTAGTTCATCAGGAGGACAAAAGGATCTAGATGATATATCTTCAAGAAACACACACAAGAAAAAAAGATTTTTGTGAGTTTATTTGTAAGGGATATTTATTTGGAATTTTGTTTTCCTGTGTTTGAGAAGGATTGGTGTCAATTCTTTGAATGTTTGGTTTAAAGGTAGCTGTCACCAGAGAAGCCATCTGGTCCTTGCTTTCTTAGTGGGAAGTTTTTTTCATTACTTAATCTCTTGTTATTTGGGGTTTTCCAGTGTCTTCTTGAATCAGTTCTGGCAGTTTGCTTTTTTTACCCCCAGAAATTTGTCCATTTCATGTGGGTTACTTTATTGCTTGCCATTCAGTTGTTTGTACCCTTCCCTTATAATTGTATTTCTTATTATAAAGCCAGTATTAAAACTGGCCTTTCATTCTTGATTGTAATATAGGCATACCTTGAGATAATTAGGTTTGGTTCCAGATCACCACAATAAAGCAAGTAACATGAATTTTTTGGTTTCACATTGCATATACAAGTTATGTTTATAGTATACTGAAGTGAATTAAGTGTGTGACAGCATTATGTCTTAGGAACAGTGTGCTGCTGCTGCTGCTGAGTCGCTTCAGTCATGTCCAACTGTGTGACCCCATAGACGGCAGCCCACCAGGATCCCCCGTCTCCAAGCAGGAACACTGGAGTGGGTTGCCATTTCCTTCTCCAATGCATGAAAGTGAGAAGTGAAAGTGAAGTCGCTCAGTCGTGTCCGACTCTTAGCGACCCCATGGACTGCAGCCTGCCAGGCTCCTCTATCCACGGGATTTTCCAGGCGAGAGTACTGGAGTGGGGTGCCATTTTCTTCTCTGTAGAAACAGTATATATACTTTAAAAAACTTCATTATTACTAAGTGACAACCATTATCATTCAGCAGGTTGCAGCCCTTCTGCTGGTTGAGTGTCTTGCCTCATTGTTGATGGTCTTGCTTCAATTTGATCAGGGAGGTTGGTTGCTGAAGGCTGGAGTGGTTGTAGCAGTTTTTTTTTTTTTTTTAATATTTATTTGGTTGTGCTGGCCCTTAGTTGTGGCATGTGGGAGCTAGTTCCCTGACCAGACATTGAACCCAGGCCCCCTGCATTGGGAGCTCAGAGTCTTAGCCACTGGACCACCAGGGAAGTCCCATGCAGTTCTTAAAATAACTGTGAAGCTTGCCGAGTTGATTGACTGACTCTTCCTTTCACTTGAACACTTAGAGGCCATTGTAGGATTATTAACTGGCCTAATTTCAATATTGTTGTGTCTCAGGGAATGGAGAGACCTGAGAAGAAAGAGAGAGATACAAGAACAGTCAGTGGAGCCACCAGAATACACAAAACTAAGTTCACCATCTTACATGAGCATGGTTTCTGGTGCCCCCAGACAATTATGATAGTAACATCAAAGATGATTGATCAAAGATAGCAAAAAATAATAGTGGAAAAAGTTTGAAATGTTGCAAGAATTAACCAAAGTGTGACACAGAGACACAAAGTAAGCAAATGCTGTTGGAAAAATGGTGCTGACTTGTTTCATGCAGGGTCGCTATGAACCTTCAGCTTGTTTTAAAAGGCAGTGTCTGTGAAGCTCAATAAAATAGGGTGTGGTGGTGATGGGTTCAGTTCAGTCGCTCAGTCATGTCCAACTCTTTGCGACCCCATGAACCACAGCACTCCAGGCCTCCTTGTCCATCACCAACTCCCGGAGTTTACTCAAACTCATGTCCATCGAGTCGGTGATGCCATCCAGTCATCTCATCCTCTGTCGTCCCCTTCTCCTCCTGCCCCCAGTCCCTCCCAGCATCAGGGTCTTTTCCAATGAGTCAACTCTTCGCATGAGGTGGCCAAAGTATTGGAGTTTAAGCTTCAACATCAGTCCTTCCAATGAACACCCAGGACTGATCTCCCTTAGGATGGACTGGTTGGATCTCTTTGCAGTCCAAGGGACTCTCTCAAGAGTCTTCTCCAACACCACAGTTAAAAGCCTCAATTTTTCGTCGCTCAGCTTTCTTCATAGTCCAACTCTCACATCCATACATGACCACTGGAAAAACCATAGCCTTGACTAGATGGACCTTTGTGGACAAAGTAATGTCTCTGCTTTTTAATATGCTGTATAGGTTGGTCATAACTTTCGTTCCAAGGAGTGTCTTTTAATTTCATGGCTGCAGTCACCATCTGCAGTGATTTTGGAAATAAAGTCTGCCACTGTTTCGCCATCTATTTCCCATGAAGTGATGAGACCAGATGCCATGATCTTCATTTTCTGAATGTTGAGCTTTAAGCCAACTTTTTCACTCTCCTTTAGCTTGTTTAAGTTGTCTTTTTTTTTTTTTTTTTGATCAAGCCCTACCTGAAGGTTTGTCAGTTTTGTTGGTATTTTTAAAAATCCAACTTTTGATTTCATTGTTTTTATTTAAAAAAATTCTCTTTCAGTTCTGCTGTAATCTTTATTGTTTCCTTCTGTTTGCTTTGGGTTTAATTTGCTCTTTTTCTGGTTTCTTAAGATGGATGGTTAGATTATTGATATCTCTTTAAAGTAGATGTATATAGCTATAAATCTCCCTTTAATCACTGCTGCTACTTCATCTCATCAGTTTTAGTGTGTTTATTTTTGTTTTCATCTCAACATATTTTATAGTTTCTCATGTGATTTCTTTGACCTAAGGAATATTTAGGAATCTGTTGCTAAATTTCCACATATTTGTTAATTTTCTGAATTTTCTTCTGTTACTGATACCTAGTTTCATTCCATTGTGGTTGGAGAACATACTTTGTATGATCTGATTCCTTTTAAATGTGTTGTTTTATGGCTTAACATATGGTCTGTATACTGGAGAATGTTCCATATACGCTTGAGAAAAAAGTGTTTTCTGCTTTCTTTGAGTATTCTGTAGTTATGTGTTAAATCTGATTAGTTTATAGTGTTTAAGTCCTGTTTTCTTATTGGTCTCCTGTCTGGTTCTTTCTGTTACTGAAAGTGAGGCACAGAAGTCTCCGTCTGTTTTTGTTTTTGTCTGTTGTCTATTTCTCCTTTCAATTCTGTAAGTTTCTTCTTCATATATTTTGTGACTTTGTTAGGAGTATATATATATATTTACAGTTTATCCATAATTTTTGATGAAACTTTTTTCTTATAAAATGTTCTTTGTCTTTAGTAATGACTTTTTTCCTTTCGTGTCTTGTGTCTGAAAAATATAACCGCTAGAGGGGCTGTCTTTCGGTTACTGTTTGCACTGGATATCTTTTTCTGTCCTTTTCACTTTTGTTTCTTTGAATCTGTCTCCTTTTAAAAATTAATTTATTTTTGGCTTTACTGGGCCTTCCTTGCTTTGTGTGGGCTTTCTCTATTTGTGGAGAGTGGGGACTGCTCTTTGTTTTGTTGCAAGGGCTTCTCATTGTGGTGGCTTCTCTTGTGGAACACAGGCCCTAGGCTCATGGGCTTCAGCAGTTGCTGCATATGGGCTCAGCAGTTGTGGTGTGCGGGCTTGGTAGTTGCAGCTGGCGGGCTCTATTGGTTGTGGCACAGTGGGCTTAGTTGCTCCACAACATATGGAGTCTTCCTGGCCCAGGGATTGAACCTGTGCAGTCTGCATTGGCAGGTGGAGTCTTAGCCACTGTACCACCAGGGAAGTTCCTAAAATATGTCTCTTGTAAGCAGCATGTAGTTGGATTGTGTTCTTTTACCCATTCTACCAAATGTGTGCTTTCTGATTGGAATACCCAATTATTTTGCATTTAATTCCAATAATGTAGAATTTATGTCTTATTTTGCTATTTGTTTTCTATATGTCTTAAAATTTTTTCCTGGCTTTCTTCTTCTATTGTTGCTTTTCATTGTGCCATGCAAATTGTTTTCTCATGGCTTTTAAATCCAACAGGAGAAAAAAAGTCACAATTTTTTAAATTAGACTTTTGTATTATCAAGTTACCTTTACCATGCTTTTTTTTAAAAATCTATTTTCATTTGAAGGATAATTGCTTTACAATATTGTGTTGGTTTCTGTCACACATCAACATGAGTCAGCCATAGGTATACATGTGTCCCCTCCCTTATGAACTTCTCTCCCACCTGCCACCCCATCCCACCCCTCTAAGTTGTCACAGAGCCTTGGTTTGAGTTCCCTGTGTCAAATAGCAAGTTCCCACTGTTTATCTATTTTACATATGGTAGTGTATACATTTCCATGCTACTCTCTCCTTTTGTCCCACCCTCTCCTTCCCTGCCCCCCATGTCCATAAGTCTGTTTTCTATGTCTGCATCTCCATTGCTGCCCTGTAAATAGGTTCATCAGTACCATCTTTCTAGGTTCCATATATATGCATTAGTGTATGATATTTGTTTTTCTCTTTCTGACTTACTTCACTCTGTATAATAGGCTCTATCTACCTCATTAGCGCTCACTCAAATGCATTCCTTTTTATGGGTGAGTTATAGTCCATTTTGTGTGTGTGTGTGGGTGTATAAACCAGCTTCTTTATCCATTCATCTGTTGATGGGCATCTAGGTTGCTTCAATGCCCTAGCTATTGTGAATAATGCTGCGATGAACATTGGGTACCATGCTCATTAATTCTTCATGTGTATTCAAGTTACTCACCATTGTCCTTTGATTCCAGCCTGAAGTATACTCTTTAAGTATTTTTTTTTTTTTTTACTCTTTAGTATTTCTTGTACAACAGATTTGCTGCTGAAACCTTGTAGTGAATTTTTCACTTTCATGATTGTATTTTTTGGCTTTTATTTTGTTCTTTTTCATGATTTCTATCTCCTTATTCATATTTTCTGCTTGTGAGACATCCATCTTATATTTTTCTTTAGTTCTTTTGACATAGATTTCCTTTAGTAGTTCTTAGAACATGTTCAAAATGGCTGATTTATAGCTTTATTCACTAAGTCCAATGTTTGAGTTTCCTCAGAGACAGTTTCACTTGCCTTTGTTTCATGTGTATGAGCCATACATTTTTAAAATGTCATTTTTTGGTTGCTGTTGAAAGCTACATTTTAAATAATATGGCAGCTTTGGATGATTAGATACTCTTTCTTTCCCAGCATTTGTTTTTGTTACTGTTTGTTGCTGTTAGCTAGTTTAGTGATTTTTCAGAACTAATTCTGTAAAATATATATTCTTTGCCTTGTGTGACCACTGAAATGTCTCTACTCAGTTAGCTTAGTGGTCAGCCGATAATTGGACAGTGATTTCCTTTAGTGCCTGAGACGAGTAAGTTTCCCAGTTTTGTTTAGAGGCTCTGTGTGTGTGTATGTTGGGGCACAGCTTTAGCACTCAACCAGAAAATTTGTTATTCGCTTTGCCCTTTGTTTCCGGATGGTGCAGAGCGTCCAGGTTAGCCAGAGGTGAGCACTTCGGGCTTTCTCAGGCGCTTTGTGAGCATGTGCACAGCCTGCAGCTTGTGTGTGGCTCTGGGCATACATTTGACCATGTAGGTTGTCAGGAATATTTTAGAGCTTTTCTAAGCCCCATTTTTTCTTTTTAAACTTCTTGGTTAGTCTATTGTTGGTCTCATCTGTTATCCTCTGCCTCAGTCAGCTATAACATGGTACAATTGCTTGCACTTGTTTTTGACAAATGCCTTTGGGGAAAAGGCTTTTTTTTTTAAAAAGGCCTTTTTTTTTTTTTTTTTTTTTTGCACTGAGTACACTCTTAGGATGGTTTTGGGAGTAGGGTCTTCCAAGAAACCACCAGACGTGTCAATAATGAGCAGTCCTCTGAGGACGCAGTGGTAAAGGAGCTCTTGCCCTTTTCTGCGCCTCTTGGGTAACTGCCAGGCTGCTGGTTTTCACCAGGCTTGTGGACTGTTGGTTTTCAAGTCTACTGTGGTGGGAGGACGGGAATAGGGCGGAATCAGTGCCACAGTTTGCTGGCCTTATCAAGATTAGCCATCTTTCTTGAATAGGCTCTCCCCAGATTCCTGCAAGCCTGTGGTTAATTTCTAGTGTTAGAAAAATGTTGACTGTTTTTGTCAGTTTTCTTTCTCGTGTTATGGAGATGATTTTCGAATGTCCTTATTTTGATATTTTTACTGATGTCTTTCTGCTGAATTTTCAAGGTACTTTTATATTTTAGATATGAGTCTTTTGTCAGGTATGTGATTTGTACACATTTTCTCCAAATCTGTCACTAGCTTTTTAATCCTCTTCATAGAATCTCTCACCAACTAAAAGATTTTGTTTTGATGAAGTCCAGTTTATCAGATTTTAATTCTAAGGATCATGCATTTGTTATTTCTAAGAACACTTTTCTCTTTAGAACTCAATGATTTTTTTCTATCTTCTACAAGATTAACACTATGATATTTTACATGTAAACCTATAATCTGCTTTGAAATCAACACTGATATAGAGGGTCAGATTTGAGTCAGTATTTTTTTTTCTGTCCACATATATCCAGTTGTTCCAGCACCATTTGTTGTAAAGACTTTTTTTCTTATTGAATCACTTTTGCAATTTTGTCAAGAAATCAGTTAGCCATCTTCAAGTAGGACTGTGGTATAATTTGTGGGAGGTTACAGAGGGATGGATATAAGAAGATAAAAATCATTTTCTTATATAGGAAAATAATCAGAAAAAATCAAGATATGAATGTTTTTGGGAATTGGGGTGGGATTTAACTGGTTCTGTTTTTCGTAACATGCTTTGTTTGATTTTTAAAATATATATTTGTATATATTTGTTTAAAATAAAGACAAAATACTATAGGATAATGCTAACACCTTACTTAGGGGAACGTCCAAAGCCTTAAATGTCTATATTTTCAGTTTTGAAACATTTTTTACTGTGGAAAGAATGCTCAGAATAGTACATGGAAAAAAGGTCCAACTTTAAGTATTCAGAAATACCTATGTGCTTAATCACCCCTATCAAAAATTAAAACATTGCCAGAACTTCTACTCTCCTTGTCTGCTGGTACTCCTCCTATGTTTTCTGGTACTAACTTTTTTGCCTTACATTTTTGCCATCAAAAAACACATTTTGACATTTTTTTCTGTTAATGAAATTTATACAAATAGATTCTGGCTTTTCCAGCTTTATGAGATTTAGTCCTAATTTATTAATTAATAAATTACTTTTCATTGTTGTAATACTCCATAGTTTATTCTGTTCTTGGTGGAAATTTGACTTGTTTCCATTTTTAGACAGTTGTAAATAATACTGTGCATTTACTTGTACATGTCTCCTAGTACACACATTCACACTTGTTATGTTTAGTAAATACCTAGGAGTTTAATAGCTTGGTTTTAAGAGTGGAGAACCCTGTAGACAAAGGAGCCTGTTGGGCTGTAGTCCGTAGGGTCACGAAGTCAGACCTGACTGAAGTGATTAAGCACACAGAGTATATTTATCTTCTATTTCAGAAGCTGTTCAGCGTTTTTTTTCCTGAAGTGTTTGTAGCAGTTTATAATCATCAGCAGTTCCTTTTGTACTGTATCTTCTGCAGCACTTTATATTGTTAATATTTAATTTTAGCCATACTAGAGGGCATGTTGTACTGTCTCTTAGTGGTTTTACTTTCTATTTCCCTGACTGCAAATGTGATTGAATACCTTTTTAATATGTTTCTGACAAGATTTTGTAATTACTTTGTGTGTATTTCAAAAGAATGTGTAATCTTCAGTTTTTTTGGGTGCAGTATTTATGTGTTTGTTAAGTCACTTTGTTAATCATATTGTTCAAAACTTCTACATCCCTATCAGGTTAATTTCTGCATATTGGGTCTATTAGATGGGTCTGGAGAGATGTTAAAATCTTCTGTTGTGGTTATGGATTTGCTTTGCTCTCCATTTTCGGTTTATATATTGGAATCTTTATGGTTGGGGAACATAAATTTAGAATTGTTTCATGTTTCTGATGAATTAAAACTTTTACCATTGTTGATTCTTGTTATCTTTGGTGATACTTTTGCTTTGAAGTCTACTTTTATTGCTAATAACATAGTTACACAAACCTTCTTATAGTTAGTGTTTGTGTGGTTCGTTTTCTCCCTGCAACCATTTATTTTAAATTTTTCTGCCCCTTTATGTTTTACAACTGTTTTTGTATACACTGTATCATTGTTGTTTTACTTTCAGTCCCATCTAACACTTAGTCTTTTAATTATAAGAAAAATTCATTCATATTTCATAAATTAATGGTTATAGGGACTTGAATTGCCTTATTATGTGCTATTTATTGTGACTGTTGTATTATTTTTCTCACTCAAGAATGCTGTCTTTTTTTTGTTCATTATTTTTATTACTTGTTCCTTTCCCCATTTTTTTTTAAACTATCTTGTCTGCTAGCCACAAATCTAATTTTTGTTTATTGGAAAATACCTGTTTTTCATTTTTGAAGAATAGCATCACTGAACATGAAGATGTTCCACTATCCTTTTTTTTTCTGGTAGTAAGTCAGCCATTAGTTGCATTGTCATTTCTCATATATAACCAGTCACTTTTATCTGGCTGCACTCAAGGTATTTTTTTGGCCTTTAGTAGGTTGACTATGTATGATATATATGTAGAAGTGGTTGTTCATATTCATCATACTTGGGTTTGTTGAGATTCTTGGATCTACAAGTTAATATTTTATGCCAAATTTGAGATGTTTTTGTTCATTATTTCTTTAGGAAAAATTATTCTGTACCTTTTTTACTCTTCTTGCTCTTTTTCTGTTACATCTTATTGTACATACATGTTGAATTGAATTTCATCTATTTTGAACTGACTGATATTGTCCTACTGGTCTCTGAGACTCTAAATTTTTCTTCAGTCGTTTTACTCTGTGTTTTTTGGATTGAATAGTTTTATTGGTCTATCTTCAAGCTCACCAGTTCTTTCTTCTTCCATCTCTAATCACCTCCTTTTGGTGAATTTTTATTTTGGTTCTTTTTTTTAATCAGCTTTTTCTTTCTTATAGTTTCTGTCAACTCTTTGAATGTGTGTTCTTTTAATTCTCATAACATACTTAAAATAGCTATTTGGAGTGCTTTATATGCTAACACTTAGATTCTATATTCTGAGTCCTCAGAATTGTATCTCTTAACACCCCTTTTTTCCTGAATATGGATTGCTGTTTCCTGTTTCTTTGCAAATCATGTAGTTTTTGCCTGATCTGTTTCTTTGTAAATCATGTAGTTTTTGCCTGAAAACTGAACTTTATGTTTTAGTGACTGGACTCTTAATGTTCTGAGAATTCTTGGGTGAAGTTTTTCTAGAGATTCTGCTGATTCCCAACTGTTCTACTGGACTTGGATTCTGTCCTCTGACATTTCAACCTTGTAAGGCTTCAGCTTTTGCTGCCAAAACTGTGCACAGTGGAATGTACCCTGTTGAAAAAACATCACACTCACAATAAAGCTCTGTTCTTCAAGTGTAAGCTTTCTCTCCAGCCTCTGTCAACTTTCCCCCCTCAACTTCTTCAGTTTTCCTCTGTGCATACATAGTTTTATCAGTCATTCAGTGATTTAGGCAAATCCTGAGAATTTATCCTGAGAATTTTTGTTATATTTCTGTTTTGGTTCTCTCACTACCATGCTTTCTCCATTTAAATTTCCAATTGCTTTTCCATGCCTCGGTTCTGAGCCCTGAGATGATGTTATCTTTCTCCAGAGATAATTTTTGTTTGCTCAAGCCACTTCTGGAGTCTCTAACATTCTGGGATTACCTTAATTACATGTTAAGGATTGAGTTTTTTTTTTTTTTTTAATCTGGCTACTTAGATGTCTTCAGGTGGGGTTGCAGTGTATGCAAGAACTTTTTTTTTACTACTGGTTCACTAGAATATAATCGTTTAGGATCTCAAAGAGTAGACGACATTTAGTTTGGTTTTAACCAATTCTGAACTTTGTGATCTCCATTTGATCCCATTAGCTCTAGAGCAGTGTCAGAAATAGTGATCAGTTTTTCTCAACTGCATCATCTGGATTAGCAAATAAGTCCAAAGTAAAAGCATCCTTAGGTGCTAGGTTTGTATCTCTAGGTCTCCATCTTGTCTTGGATCTTGGCCTGATCATTCTTTACTGTTGTATTAGCTTTTTGATGGCACCAAATTGACAGTTTTTAATATTTTGCTGTTTGTTTCTAGTAGGTCTCAGTGAGTCAATTGATAAATATTACCTATTCTGCTGTTATTGCAGCTATTTGAATTGACATGTTTGAATCAATGGATGTAAATGATAGGATAATGTCTCCATCCCTTGGCTTTGATTTTTTTCTGTGGTGACTTCATTCCTAAGTGTGTTATCTCCACGAGGTGGCAAAGATGGGCACTACCTGCTGTGATCTACATCATTATCATAGCCATTATTTCTGCTGAAGAGTGTACCTTTCCCAGTAGTCCTTGCAGGTATCATAAGGATTCCAAATTTCCCATTCTGGCTATGTTGCCATCCATAATATAATAATGGTAGCTAGGAGCAAAAGGTACTCTGATCAGTCTAGGTATCATTTGTTCATCCCTTGATCCAGGGGCTTAAGATTGGTGCAGTTGTAACAGTTACATATTAATACTCTTTCCCAAAGGAAGATACCATTAGCATAAATAGGAAAAAGAATGTTAGGCAAAGAAGCAGATCGTTCTGTAACAGTTTTTATAGATTTACGGCATATCCTGAAAGATTTGATTGTATTGTTGGATCCAGTAAAGTTACCTTGCAACACAATTTCATGAGAGATAGTAGTTGACTGATAACTTGTTAAAATTATTTTGCTCAGTTTGTGTATCTCTGAGACTGACAAACTGACAGATATTTTCTAGAGTCACTGTTAGTAAAAGAATAAAAGAGACTTTTATGCCTCCTTTTCCCATTGTTTTCAGAAGTTGAGAGACCTACATCAGTTGTTAATCTGCAATGACTCCTTCTAGGGATAAGAATAATATGGTATCTTTAAAATAGGGTTGCTGTATCAGTTGGCTATTGCTGTGTAATAAATTACTCTAGAACTTGACATAAAACAAAACACTTATTATTAGAGTAAGTCTGAATCAGGCAGTATTTCTTGTCTTGGTAGAGCTCATTTAAGTCTGCATTCAGAACCAGGTCAGGAGAATGATTCTGCCACTGTTGGATGGGGGTTCTCTAGGATGGACTGCTGTAGGACATCTGGGCTTTCCTCTTGCCCTCTAGCAGATTAGATTGGGTTTATTCTCATGGTAGTGGCAGGATTGCAAGAGAACAGCAACATGCATGGCTTCTTGAAGCCTAGCTCACAACTGGCAAACTGTGACATTTGCTACATTCTATTGATCTTCCTTAAAAGGTCAAGCCTGGAGTAAACAGGTCTGTGGAAAGATCTCTTGGTAGTGTTAGTCACTCAGTCATGTCTGACTCTCTTTGTGACGCCATGGACTGTAGTCCACCAGGCTCCTCCCTCCATAGAATTCTCCAGGCAAGAATATTGGAGTGGGTAGCCATTCCCTTCTGTAGGAATTCTCCTGACCCAGGGATTGAACCCAAGTCTTCTGCACTGCAGACAGATTCTTTATAGGCAGTCTGAATGACCAAGGAAGCCCATCACTTGTTAGGGGAAACTGCAAAGTCTCATTGCCAAGTGCATGAATAATGAATGGGATGGTACAGAATTGTGGTTATTTTTGCAGACAGACTTTTGATTCATGCTGTAGAATTTTTGATGTTATTTTATTCTAGATTGATCCCCATTGTATTTCAGTAGGAATTGTGTTTAAGAATAGAAGTTGTGACAAGTGTAAATTAAATATATTGATCTGTCCAGTAGTCAAGATGACTTATACTTGTTTCATGGAATGTGTCTGATGGGGTTTTGTAAGCATTGTTCATGGACAGAGTTATCAGTTGTAGGTAATTGTAATGCCTATTGTAGTACCAGTTTTAAGTATTAATAGATGATTAGTTTATACTGTTACTCTTGATTATAAATGACAATTTTTTGTGTGTTTATTATTATCATTCTAACCTTCTTAATTTGACTTTATTTTGCCCTGCATATTATTCTTTGCATATTGTGATATTTTAACCAGATTTATTGAAGTACAATTGATATATAATAAATCACACAGGTTTAAAGTGTGCAATTTGAATAGATTTGATATCTGTATATACCCATGAAGTCATCACAAGATAATAAACATATCCTTTATCCTCCAGAGTTTCCTTGTGCCCCTTTGTAATCTTTTCCAATTTATTGCTTCTTCCCTAATGCGCAATAACTGATCTGCTTTCTGTCACTTGATACATTAGTTTGAATTTTCTAGAATTTTATGTGGATGAAGCTGTGCATTGTGAGATCTTTTTGTCTGCTTTTTTCCACTCAGCATGATTGTTTTCAGATACATCTGTGTTGCATGTGTCATTAGTTAAATTCTACTTTGTTCATTGTATATAACTTAAGGCTTTATATGTTGTTGGATATTTTCCCCTCAGCTTTTGGCTGTTATAAATAAAGATGATCATTTTTATATAAGTCTTTGTGTGAACATATGCTTTGTTTCTTTGGGTAAACACCTACTAAGTGTTTGATATTTTAAGATATGGTGATACAGTTTTTACAAAGTGATTGTACCGTTTTATCTTCCTGCATGTGTGTATTAGCATTTCAGTTGTGTAGTGATAACTCGTGGTTTTAACTTGCATTTCCATATTGACAAATGATACTCAACATGTTTTCATGTACTTATTTTTCATTCATGTATCTTTGATGAAGTACTGCTTCAAATCTTCTGCCTGTTTTATAATTGAGTTTCTTTTTGTTATTTTGAGGTTTTAAAAACAGATTTGTTTATTGGTGGATATAATGACACATTTAAAATGTATACTATGATAAGTTTATATATATATACACACACACACATAACATACACTGAGGAAGTCATCACTACAACCAGGATAATGAATATATTTATCACCCCCAAAAGTTTCCTCTTGCCACTTTGTAATTCTTTTTTTTCAGCTGCATCCCCCTTTGGGGTATGATCTAGATCTGTAGAATTTTGTATTTTGTGAAACTGAAACTCTACCATTAAAACACAATTTTTTATCTCCCTCCCCCCCCCCCCCGCCCGCCCCTATCCTTAACCCTTGGCCGCCACCTTTCTGCTCTTTTGTTCTGTTATCTTGACTATGTTAAATACCTCATATAAGTGAAATCATACAATATATATTTTGTAATTGGCTTATTTCACTTAGCATCATGTCCTCAAGTTCATCCATGATGTAGCGTGTAACAGGATTTTCTTCATTTTTAAAGACTACTTAATATTCCATTGTATGTATATGCCGCATTTCCTTTATTCATTCATCTGCTGCTGAGCATTGAGTTTGCTTCTGTCTCTTGAATAATGCTACAAGATATATGAGTATATAAATATATCTTTGAGATCCTGTTGTACTTTGAATTATTTTGGTATATACCCAAAACTAAGATTACTGGGTCATATGCTAATTCTGTTTTTAATTTTTTTGAGATACTGCTTCATTATTTTCTGTAATTGTACCACTTTACATTCCCCCCTACATTACACAAGAGTTCCAATTCTCTGTATCCTTTCCAGCACTTATTATTTTCTGTTCTTTTGGTAGTGGCCATTCTGTTGAGATATGAAATCTCTCATTGTGGTTCTGATTTGCATTTTTCTTATGATTAGCAATGTTGAACATCTTTTCATATATTCTTTGGACATTTGTATATTTGTCTATTCTGATCCTTTACCTGTTTTTAAATAGGATTGTTTTTGTATTTTTGTTGTTGAGTTGTAAATGTTACTTACATATTTTGGATATTTAACCCTTTACCAAAAATACAATTTGTAAAAATTTTTTCTCATTCTGTAGATTGCCTGTTCACTGTATTGATTGGTTCCTTTGATGAAGAAGAATTTTTAATTTTGAAGTAGTCTGCCTTGTCTATTTTTGCTTTTGTTGTCTCTGCTTTTGGTGTCATATTCAAGAAATCAATGCCTAAAACTCAGTGTCATGAAGCTTTTGGCCTTTTTCTTCTCAGGATTTTAGCTGTCATGTTTAGGTCTTTGATCTGTTTTAAGTTTATATTTTAATGTTGAGTTAGGTAAAGATCCAACTTCATTCTTTTGCATGTTTTGATCCAGTTTTCCCAGCATTATTTGTTGAAGAGACATCCTTTCCCTGTTGTGTAGTATTGACATCATTATCAAAAATCATTTGACCACACATGCATGGGTTTATTTCTGGACTCATTCTTCTCTTTTTTTGGTTTCTATGTCTGACTTTATGTCAGTCCTGCACTGTCTTGCTTACTGTTGCTTTGTAATATGTTTTGAAATGAGGAAGTGTGAGACTTAATATGTAGAAACACAACTGGTATTTGTGTGTTGTTTTTATATCCTGCAGAATTGCTGAGATCTTTTACTAGCTTTAACATTTTTAAAGAATCTTCAAGATTTTCTATGTATAAGATCATGTTATCAGTAAACGGGTGACTTTACTTCCTTATTTCTATTGTGTGCCTTTTATTTTAATTTTTTCCTGTCTAATTGCTCTGGTTTGTACTTCCAGTACTGTGTTGAATAGAAGTAGCAAGTGTGGGCATCCTTACCTTCTTTTTGCTCTCAAAGAAAAAGCTTTCAATCTTTGACTAGAGTATGATATTAATGTTGGACTTTTCTCATGTGACTTTTACTGTGTTGAAGTAAAACACAGTTTTACTTCTGTTACTAGTTTATTGCGTGTTTCTACATAAAATGATTTTGAGTTTTGTCAAATTTTTTTTTTCCATCAATTGAGATGGTCACATGGTTTCTGTCCTTCCTTCTATTAATGTGATGCATTTCATCAATTGATTTTTGTCTGTTGAACCATCCTTGCCTTCCCAGGGGTAAATCCCAATTTGGTCATGGTGAATATCATTCAGTTTGCTGGTGTTTTGTTGAGGCATTTTGCAAATACTCATATATGTCTGTAGTTTTCTTGTTGTGTCTTTGTCTTTGGTATCAGCATAATGCTGATCTCATTAACCTTAATGAGAATGAGTTTGCATATGTTCTTTTGTGTTCAGTTTTTGAGAAGAGTTTGAGGAGAATTCTTGCTTAAATAGTTGGTAGAATTACTTAGTGAAATCACCTGGTTTTTCATTGAGAGGGTTTTGATTATTGCATCCGTCTCTTTACCTAGTTATAGATCTGTTCAGATTTTTTAGTGCTTCATGATTTGGTCATCATAGATTGTGTTTTTGTTGGTATATAATTGTTCATAGTAATCTCATAATTCTTTGGCATTCATTGTAATGTCCCCTCTTTTATTTATCATTTTGTTTGAATAATCTTATTTTCTTAATAAGAATTTGATTCTAAATAAGAATTTGTCAGTTTTGTTGATTTAAAAAAAACACCTCATTTTTCCTCCTATTTCTGTTCTTTATCACTGCTTTATTATTATTTCTTTCCTTTTACTAACTTTTGGTTTAGTTCTTATTTAAGTATAAAGTTAAGCTGATGATTTAAGATCTTCTTTTTTTAATGTGAGCATATAAACTTTCCTCTTAGTACTGCTGTCACTGTATCCCATTAGTTTTGGTATGTTGTGTTTTCAAAATATTTTCTAAATTCCCTTGTGATTTCTTCTCCGACCCATTGGTTGTTTAAGAGTTAGTTGTTTTGTTTGCTGTATTTATGGATCTTCTTATTTTCCTTTTGCTGTTGATTTTTAGTTTCATTCCAGTGTGATGAGAGAAGATAGTTGGCATGAATTCAGTCTTAAATTTGGTAAGACTTGTTTTGTGGCCTACCTTACATATATTTTTGCTATTATCTGCATTCGGGGTTTCATTCTGAAGCCGTTTCTAATTTTTCAGTGTTTAATTTTCTAAAATATGTTCATGCCTTTTCTGTACACTGAAAATATTTGAAAAATGAAGACATTACTTATTAGAAATTTTAGATTTATAGAAAATTTGAATAGAAAGTATAGAGTTCCGACTCTACCCTTCCTCCCCTGTGGACACTTTGTTTTCTCTATTATTAACAACTTACTTTAATATGGTACAGTTGTTACAATTAGTGAACCAATATCATTATATCATTATTAACTAAAGATCATAGTTTATTCACATTTTCTTAGTTTTTACCTAATGTTATTTTTCTCTTCCAGGATCCCACTCAGGATACTGCATTACATTTAGTTGTCATTTCTCATTAGACTTTTTAAAACTGTATACTTTGACAGTTTTGAGGAATATTGGTTAGGTATATTATAGGATTTTCCTCTATCAAAATTTGTCTGATGTTTTTCTCATGATTAGAGTGGGATTGTGGGCTTTAGGGAGGATATATTTGACATTTTAGTTTGCAGCTTTCTCTTAAAATGTACTTTATGAGATAAAACCAGCTCTATCAGTTACTTGTTTTTTCTGTATCCCCTTCCAGTATTTGCCTAAAGAATATCCTAATTATATTATACTTTAGGTATGGATTTAAAGGGAAATTTCTGTCTAGTGTTAGTCACTCATCCCTGTCTGACTCTTTGTGACCTCATGGACTATATAGCCCACCGGGCTCCCCTGTCCATGGAATTCTCCAGGCAAGAATACTGGAGTGGGTTGCCATGACCTTGTCTAGGGGATCTTCCCAGCCCAGGGATCATATGCAGGTTTCCTGCATTGCAGGCAGATTCTTTACCATTTGAGCCATCAGGGAAGCCTACTTCCTATCAAACTTCTTTATAAGATACTCCCTTTAAACAAGATAGTGTTTGTAATGGCCTGGTTTGTCTCTTTGAGGAACAAATACAATTAAAAGTGGGTTTTTCCCAGACTGAAATTAAACTGCTAAACTGTTAAAGAATCAGCTTGCCAATGTAAGAGACCTGGGTTCAATCCCTGGGTTGGGAAGATCCCCTTGGAGAAGGGAATGGCTATCCACTCCAGTATTCTTGCCTGGATAATTGCATGGACAGAGGACCCTGGTGGGCTACAGTCCATGGGGTTGCAAAGTGTCAGACACGACTGAGTGACTAGCACACAAATTCAAAAAATTAGTTACTGTGTGTAGTATTTGTATATGCTTTTGTGCAAACATGCATATTTTTTTGTATTAGTTGGCTAGGGCTACTGCAATAAAAGACCACAGACTAGGTGGCTTAAACTACAGAAATTTATTGTCTCACAAGTCTAGAGGCTAAAAGTCCAAGATTTGAATGTTAGGTTTGGTTTCCCCTGAGGCCTCTCTCCTTGCAGATGTCAGTCTTCTCACTATGTCTTCACAGAGCCTTTCCTCTGTGCCTATACCCCTGGTATCTCTCTCTTGTTAATTAATGTAAGAACACCAGTCATGTTGGGTTAGGGCCCCATCCTTATGACCCTGTTTAACCTTTATTACCTCCTTATAGGTCCTGTCTCCAAATATAAATTATATTGGGAGTTAGAGCTTTAACATACAAATTTTATAGGGACACAGTTCAGTTTGTAACAGGTTTTATGTAGTGCTTCTGATTTATCTCCCAGAGAACTTGCCATCTTCAGTATGTTTATTTTCTAGGCTGCTCTCACAGATTACCACAAACTAGATTGCTTGAAATAACAGAAATTTAATTCTGTCAGTTCTGAATGCCAGAAGTCTGAAACCAGTATCACTGGGTAGAAGTCAAGGTGTCATCAGTGATGTTCTCTGCATAGGAGAATCTGTTCCTTTCCTTGTCCCAATTCCCGACTATGGCTGCAGTTTTCAAGGCCAGTGTTTTCTAATCTCTCTGCCCTGACTTCACCTTCTCTGTGTGTCATCAAATTTTTCCATGTCTCCCACTTTGTAAGTGATTGCATTTAGGGCCCCTGTAGATAATCCAGGATAGTCTCTCCATCTCAAAATCTTTAACGTAAATCACACCTGCAAAGACATTTTTTTTCCCTCTTGCCATATAAAATAAACTTCACAGATTTGAGGGAGTAGGATGTGGATATCTTTTACAGGACCATTTTTTAGCCTATCATACTGAGCATTTCATAGTAGACTTCTGATGTTCTCAGTTTGATTTATGATTTAGTTTGTAATGGGTCTCTAGATAGTTTTGGGTAGGTGAAGGCTGGTGGCAGAATATTTTCATCTCTTCTAAACATTATGCGAGAAACTGGAGGTCTGTGTTCTCAGTGGGTGGTCCAAGAAGTATCAGCATTAGCATGACCTTAGGAACTTCAGGAAATCCAAAATGGTCAGCTGGACTTCCCTTGTGGCTCAGCTGGTAAAGAATCTGCCAGCAATGCAGGGTTCAGTTCCTGTGTTGGGAAGATTCCCCTGGAGAAGGGAAAGGCTACCCACTCCAGTATTCTGGCCTGGAGAGTTCCTTGGACTGTATAGAGTCCATGGGGTTGCAAAGAGTTGGTTGGACAGGACTGAGTGACTTTCACTTTCACAATCTTAGACTTGCTAAATCAGAAATTCTGAGGGTAGAGCCTAGCCATATTTACATAATAAGCCTTCTGGGTGATTCCTATGTACATTGAAGTTTGAGAACCACTTTTCTAGACTGTAGACATTATTAATGTTAAAACCATATTCACCTTCCTCTTCAATATTTTTTCTGCTTAATGCTAACACTTAAATTAGTCTAGCATTATTGTCCACAAACTGTTTTCTGTAGAGATAGAAACATGTAGTGCCAAATCTTAGTACTGTTCCTCAGTGAAATTAATTCATTTATTCAATAAAAGGTTGCACTGGGCTCATTCTTGTTAGTTGTATGTTTACTTAGATGTAGTCCTTTTGTAAAGTAACGTTACTGACATCCAGAAATGATAGGAATTTTTTCTCTAGTCTTTAAACATGTGAATTAAATTCATTAGACTGAGTTTTACTTTCATATCTTCTGTATCCTATGTACATGTGGGGATACAATGTAAAATATCTAGTCTTTCATTTTGCCTACCTTACATTGTTAGGCTTTTATTATGTGCTATCCAGTGGAAGTGCTGAAGTGAGATAAATTAATTATTATGCTCAATGTGTCCACAGTGTAGCTCAGAAAACCCACAAGTAAACAGTTTATATAGAGCTATCACTAGTTGCTATTTGAGAAATCACTAGTTGTAATTGAGAAACACAGCTTTACATAGTTGAAGAAATTAAAGAAAGATCTGCCAGGGTGACTAAATATTGAAAAACTAGTATAAAGGTGTTAGCAAGGTTAAGGAGAAGTAAAAAGTAAGTATAGTTCACCATGCGAAAAGGCTGAGAGAGAGCTTAGGGGCTCTTCTGAGAGTTGAAGGGGTTTAGTAGAAACATGAAGTGAGGAAGAGAGTCAAGATTGGAGAGATAGATGAGACTGAGGTCACTGATGAGTACTGTGAAGGACTTGAGGCATAGATGTGATTTTCCAGGGTAGTCATTGGAAAATGATTACAGCGTTTGTGAAGGATAAATTCGGTGGATAGGGAGTCTAGAAACACAAGTTACAGTAATCTAGGTGAGAATAGTAGTAGTTGTGGTGGCGATGTAAGCTGATTTTCAGGAAGGGTGGAAGGCTGAAGTGTAGAATTCAGAGTAGGATATATTAAAGTTTTAGAATTTGTGAAGTGTGATAAAATTAGGGGTAGGTGGATTTTTGACAACTAAATTTTCAGTGGAGTTAGGCTGAAGGTGTCATTATACTGGATTGAAGGTTAAATTGAGGAAGCAAGAGAGTATCAATATTCACTATTCTCTACAGTAAGCTTCCCTGGCATTTAGTAAATATTTAATCAATGTTAGCCATTATTATGGCTACTGTTAATATATACTTTTATGACATCTCTTTTTTTTTAAACTTTTTGGTGTATTTTTGGCATATATGTAATACTAGATAAGCATTGACATAGAAGTGTGTGTTTTATTCAGAAATATTTTAATTTTGCTATTTGCCATACTATTAATATTAATGGAAACAAGAGCACTAAGAAGTTTGTTTCTCGTTTGAATAGATAATTATTCCTCAAGTAAAGGTAGCTGGCAATAGTTTCTTGAAAGTTACTGTAATAATTTAATTTATGGTTTTTAATTTAAAAAATAGTATATCATAGATATATTTATTCATACCTGAAGCAGAAAAACTAAATGATTGCCTTTACATGTATTCTTTCAGGTTTGATTTAATTTCGAATGAGATTGTTCTTGCAGCGAGATGTTAATAAGACAAAATCTAGGTAAGTAGAAGACGACTTTGTTAAATATTACAAATCAAAATAGGAATAATACAAAAATTTATGTTTAAAAAGCATACCTCCAAATCCAAAGCAGTGAGTCTTTAAATAAAATTTTGAAATACAAAGAAAACAACTTTTTGATACACTTGATCCATTTTATTTGATGGAAGTAAAAACATAGCTGTCAAATAGTAGAACTACATTCTTAATTTTCCTCCTTTTATGCTGTGATTAATTTAAGTATGCGGTTTCCAGTGACCCTTAAACATGTTCGAAAATCAAGTTGATATTTGGTTTAGCTGCTTGGAATCCAGCTCAATAAGAGATTTGCTTAGATTTCTTCAGTGTTCCCTTCTTAAAACTTCTTGAGTCATCTTTGCTTTTGTGAAATTTACTTTCTTGTTTCCATTAACAAAACACTTCCACAGTTACTTAAATTTGTCAAATTATGAGTTTTTACAGTAATGTAATGTTCAGAGTTAAAATGATTGTTTTAATATTTTTTGTATTTCTACTGAATGACTTCTGGTTTAGCATTCATATTTATTTTAATTTTTTAAGACTGTTGACTTCAGAAAATTGAATTACGATCAGGTACTTCTGGTCTGATATGTGAAAGATTGCTTTTTTAATAATATAAATTGAGACGTTAAAAGGATACATTTACTAATCTGTTCGTTAGTGAATATGGCTTCAGGATATAAACAGATGAAAAAGAATACTTTGATTACATTAAGATTAACTCCGGTCTTTCTGAATCTAACTAGATGTTTCAGCTGTCAAAGCCGTGCTGACCTCAGTGGTTTAAAAAAGCCTGGGATGAGAAGTACTGTTGAGTAATGTGCAGTGAGATGGTATATTCTCAAGTAGTGGTTTAGTCATAGTTGGAAGGGACGTTTCCATTTTATTGGTATTATGCTGTAATAATAGTGGTGATTTGGAGAATACTTACTATATTAGGTGCTTCTCATGCCTTATTAGTCTTTACAGTACATCTTATAAGGTAGATACTGATGTCTAGAAAATTTTTATCTTTTGGTTAATAGTGAACTATTTCCTTTTTTTTTAAAGAAACTATTTTCACAGCACTTACTATAAGGAACACTTGCTTATATATCTTTCTGAAGCTAGTTGAATACAGTGTCTATTAGGGTGTTTATTCTGATTTCTTGGAGAAGGCAGTGGCACCCCACTCCAGTACTCTTGCCTGGAAAATCCCATGGATGGAGAAGCCTGGTAGGCTGCAATCCATGGGGTTGCTAAGAGTCCAACACAACTGAGTGACTTCACTTTCACTTTTCATTTTCATGCATTGGAGAAGGAAATGGCAACCCACTCTAGTGTTCTTGCCTGGAGAGTCCCAGGGACGAGGGAGCCTGATGGGCTGTCGTCTGTGGGGTCGCACAGAGTCGGACACAACTGAAGTGACTTAGCAGCATCTGCATTCTGATTTCTTTCAAGTTAGATATTGCTCATGGGATGACACTGGTTTTAACTTACTCTGGTTTTGTGTGTGCTCAGTTGCTCAGTCATGGTGACTGTTTGTAGTTCCATAGACGGTAGCCCATCAGGCGCCTCTGTCCATGAAATTTTCCAGCAAGAACATTGGAGTAGGTTGCCATTTTCTCCTCCAGAGGATCTTCCTCACCCAGGGACTGAATCCAAGTCTCCTGTGTCTCCTGCATTGGCAGGCGGATTCTTTACCACTGCACCACCATTTTATTCCAGCACAATTACATATGCATTTTCTTTTTTGTTAAGGTATAATTTACATTTTTATTAGATTAGGTATGGTAAAATGTGGAAAATTTAAAGTGTAGAGCTAAATAAGGTTTTTACATGTATAACCACTGTGTAATTTAAGATGTAGAACACTGTCATTGTCTCAGAAAGTTCCTCATGCTCTTTCCTTTCCAATCCAGTAGCCTTTCCCCCACGGTGAGCATCTTTCTAAATTCTGTCAACATAGCCTAGTTGTGCCTGTTTTTGAACTTTATGTACATAGAATTATATAATATATACTCCTATATCTGGCTGTTTTCATTCAACACAAGTGTTTCTGAGTTTCATCCATGTTGTTGTGTTAGTAGTTTATTATGTTTATTGCTGAGTGATATTCTATTGTGTTAACACAAATTTAGGTTTTCTCTATGATTTTGTTTCTTGGGTTCTCCATGTCTCTGCCCTCACCTGCCGACTTTGTACATGGCTTTCTTTCCTCTAGTTGTCCCCTCCTTTGTCCCCCGTCACCTGCACAGTAAAGTGTGAACTCAGGCATGTTATATCATTACCTCATTGCAGCTGTTCTAGAGTTATCTGAATAAGCATGATGTTTATGTTCTTAGTTTTAGTTCCATGTATATGTTGTCTTTCTTCTCCCACCCTCTTGTCTCCCCAACTGCCAATATATTTTCTCCTGGTTGTCAGCTTATCTCTTGAAATAGTTCATCTCAAGCATCATCTTGTCCTTTGAGCCAGACCTGTCCATTCCACAATAGTCTGTTTTCTTTACTAGACTGTGAATTCTTTGAGGGTATATACCATCTATATCTTATTTATCTTAGTAGCACAGTGTCAGAATGCTATGTGAACTTAGTGATTTGTTACACACAGAACAGCCAGTAGAGTTCGCTCTCTAATAAATAGGGGTTCAGAGTACTGGCTGGAATGGGATGAGGGCATTGCATTTCAGTTGCTCTTACACTGTAAGAAGGAGCCAATGAAGGCAATCCAAAGATAGGCACTTTGGGAAGAGAAGTAAAATATCCTCCTGGTCTTCTTTCAGTCCAGTTGGAATAAAATGGCTAATAGTGTTCTTAGTCCAGATGTTAAGGAATATTGAGTGTCATCATTGATTTTGATTATTGTTTCCAAATAAAAGCATTAATCCATGTTATGGAAATTGGAGTGTTTGCTACAATATTTTCTTTGTGAGTTTCTGCTAGGTAGACTAATACAAATAGAAGATTAGAAATCCTGATCACATCTTTAAGAAGTGAAGAAAACTTTTCCTCATGTTCCTGAGGGTAAAAAACTACTGGAGAGGAGGAAAAAAATTGAATCATAGTCTGGAATTGTAATAACATTATTGATTCCTGTGACTTAGGAAGCTTGTTATTTGCTGAGAAGTATTTTTAAAGATTTTGTCTTATCAATATATTTGGTAATTTATATAAACATTTTACTTAAATAAAACTTAAAAAAAATTTAAAGCATTTTGCATTAGTTTTCTTAATTGAGGTTTGAAGTTGGGCTAGTTGGGTTGGCTATCATAGTCACCTGGGGGGTTATTATGCCTGAAGCTTTATTGCCTTCTAGCAAGTCCAAAGGAAGGAGAGGTTCTCCCCCACTGGGATCAATTTGTTGCCTTCTCTTTCTGCAGCTTCTGCCATTAAGCTTGAACACAGAGTTGGGCATTGACCCCATCTCATGCTGTTCCTTCTGTCTCCTTACCTGTAAGGATTTTTCTTAGACACAGATTCTTATTGAATGTAGAACCTTGGCTGTTTCTTTTATTTCATCCTGGATGTGAAGTATGTTTAGTTCTCTTATTGATAAAAGTTTACTCTTGAGATTGCTTAATTTATGTGTCTCTAGAGGTTTTAGACCAGCTTTTCTTCTCAGAGGCTGATAGGTCTACCTCAATTTCAGACTCTTCCTCTTCATTTTGTACTTCAATATTTGACACAGTCAGATAGTGCTAAGCTTTTTCATTTTGCATAATTCTTGAATCCAGGGATTTAAAGTTCTTTATGAACGTCTCATATTAACTTTATTTCTGTAACTAACCTTTCTGTGCTTCCTTTCTTTAGTAGCACTGTAGATGTGCTTCCCATTGTTTGTACTATGAAAAAGAAAACTTTTTAAGTAATAAAATTGTTCCTCATTCTAAATAAGATTGCACAATATACATTAGACCTTTTCCAGATATATTGTCAAGTAACATTTAGTACTTTCAGAGCTTTATTTTGTACATAAAAGCCACATTTGCTTATGTGTGTGAGCAAATAGTACAGAAATGCTTAAAATAAGAAGTTAAACTCTCCTCTCACTCAGCACCATACTCCCCATACTCAAAATGGCTAGTGTGTATTCTGCATTGTTTTCTGACTGTTTACTGATACATCGTGGACAGTTTTTCATATATGCGTTACCTGAGCTATTTTATTGAGTGTCTTACAGATCACTTTAAGGAATTTGGATTAGCAAACTCCTATTCAAGGAGTTTAAGTATGAGGAAGTGCTTTGGTCAGATCTGGGTTTTTGAAATGTGGAGAATTAAAATGGAGAACAAATTAGTGAAGAAACTAGATTGGAATCAGGATGACCAGTTTGTAGGGGGAGGCTGCTGGCGTGTCTTTAGAGTGGTGGTAATGGAAGAGATGTAATTCGATTTGAGAGAGATTTAGACGAGAGAATAGGTCAACTTTGGTGTTTAGTTGTGATGAAATTTTGGTGGTAGGAGAATAAGGAAAGAGTTGAGAATAATATCCATGTTTCTGGCCTGGCAGTAGTACAGTATTCACAGATAGGAACTGTGGAGAAGAAGCAGGTTTGTAGAGAACAAGAGTGAAATTTTAGCTATATTGAGCTTGAAGAGCATTAAGTAGCTCAAGACATTTGAGTGGAAATGTCATGTGGAAGTTAGTTACAAGTGGCCTGTAACTTAAAGGAGATCTGAGAGTCATCAGCATTAAATCTTCATAATATCTCACAAATTAATTTTTTATTTTGATATCTCTTTGTAAGATAGCTCTGCGAAGTATCTTTGTGAAATAATTCAGTTGACCTAAAATTTTTTGAAAATGACTTGCTCTTTATAAATTTATGAGCTGCTATTTTTATTAGAAATTCTGGTCTGTGCTTATTCTTACTTAAACAAGATTTAATATCATTAATGAACAATTAATCATACTGTTGATTTCCATAGTCTTACCAAAGATACTTGAACAGCCTAAGGATATATTAAACATGTTAAATCTTGGATTTCCATTAATAGTGTCTAATACATAAATGCAAATTCTGATATTTGATGATGTAAGTAGGTATTTTCCTGCCTGTGTAACAGTTTAGGTTAAAATGGTCATGAAGTCTTTAGGTTAATTGTGATTCAGCAAATTGTTAAGAAAAAAGGTATATGTCACAATAGGACTTTGCCTACTTGGTTCACCATTGTATACTCACTGTCTGGAACAGCTCTTAGCACAGAGGAACTCAATAAATGTTTGTCGAATAATCAATTAGTGTTTGTATGTAACATTCTTAGTCCAGACGTTAAGGAAGACTCCCTTTAGCATATCTCATAGGGCAGATCTAACAGTGATGAACTTTCTCAGCTTTTAATCTTGAACTATCTTACCTCCTCTTTCAATTTTGAAGTATAATTTTGCTGGGGATAGAATTCTTGATTGACAAGTATTTTCTTTCAGCACTTCGTAAATATCATGTCATTGTTTTCTGGCCTCCATAGTTTCTGATGAGGAATTACCTAATAATCTTCATATAGACCTCTTGTATATGACCCCTGCCTCTCCATTGCTTCTTTTATGATTCATTCCTTCTCTTTTGATTTTGACAGTATTATATTAATATGACTTTGTCTTGATCTCTGTATTTACCCTATTTGGATTTTGTTGAGTTTCTTGTTTCATTAAATTCATTGCTTCTCAGGTTTTGTATGTTTATGGCCATTAATTTTTGAAATATTCTTTCTGCCTCTTGTTTCATCTACTTCTTTGTCTCTCATTATAAATGTGTTGGTACACTTAGTAGTGTCCATGGGTCTCTTAACCACAGTTCATTCCTCTTTATTCTTTTTTCTACTTCTCAGACTGCATAATTTCAGTTGACCTACTTTCACAGTCACTGAATGTTTCTTCTGCTTGCTCAAATATACTTTTGAAAGCCCACTAGTGAATTTTTCAATTTAATTATTGTTTAGTCCTAGAATTTTGGTTTAGTTTCTTTTCTTTTTTCTTTTTTTTTTTTTGCTGCAAAAATCGTTATTGTTTCCATTTGGTCCAAGGCTTGAGAGAGGGCTTCAGAGTGTTAAAATGTTGCCTAATGGCTGCAGAGAGGGCCTTCAAGCAGCCCTGATATGAGGGAAGCTCCTCAGAGGCCACTGGGCTCTAAAGGCTCCTGGTCATGCTTGAGGGTGAGCCTTTCGAAGAGATATTCATCCAACCCAGCCTGGGGACCAGCCAGCCTGCAGAGGTTGGTCAAGGGGTCGCCCATCTTCTTGATGAGTTTCACCTCCTCATCTAGGAAGTGGTTCTCCAGGAAGTCACCGATGTGGGGGTTTGCGTGGGCAGAAGCCAGGCCACACAGATGCAAAAAGGCCTAGTTCAGGTTCTTTTCTATGAGAGGGGTGGCTTCCATAGCGTCCTAGGTTTTACCCCACTTATCTTGAGACGGCTTCTGCAAGTCCAAAAAGAGGGCGCAACTGCCATGCTGGTTTTACCTTTTCAAGAGATGCTCCATGCACTCCCGCTTCTCCTTGGCCAATTTGTGAAAAATGTGGCCCACACCCTTCAGAGCCATATCCTCGCAGTTGAAATAGAAGACCAGAGAGAGGTTATTTTAGGAGGCTCACAGATGCATGTTGACCAGGCAATTGAAGGCAGACTCCACCTCAGTGAAATAATTCTGATGAATCTGGGAACTCATGGTTGATTGGCAATAAGGAGTTAAGCTCAAAAAATGGTGGCTGGTCATGGTGATCGTGGACAGCTTCTGAAGGTTACGCGTGGATAAAAGGTTGGAGGGTGGTCAGAGGCTGGTGCACAGGAGCATCCCTGGGTTTGTTCTGTCCAAGCACTGTTGAAACAACTGCCAAGTACACTTTCTGTTTAGTTCCTTTTTATAAGTATTTATTTTATTTATTTCTCTTTATTGATACTCTCTATATTGACACACTGTTCTCCTGGTTTCCTTTAGTTCTTTCACCATGATTTCTTTTATCTTTTTGAGCATGTTTACAACTGCCAATTTAAAAACTTTGTCCGATAAGTTCCTTCATAAACAATTTCTATTGATTTTTTTCCCTCTGAATGGGACATACTTTCTTGTTTCTTTAATATGCCTTGTAATTTTTTTCTTGAAAGTTGGACTTTTGAAATAATATAATGTGGTAGCTCTAGAAATCAGGTTCCTTTCTCTCATGGCTTCTTGTCATTACTTAATTTGATTTATATCATTTCTTTAAAATTTTTAACTCTATTTTTGTCATGTGTCTCTGAAGTCTCTGTTCCTTTAGTTTGTGGTCACCTGCTAGCCCAAAAAATTTCCTTAAAACACCTGGAACCAAGAAAAGGGAAGAAAATAAAACAGAGAAAAAAATGTAAGAAGATAAAACTTTTTTCCAGTTATTGCAGATTGACTTTATTTTTAGATTCTTCTCCAATTCTTAGCCACATTACTTATAACTCTGCATTAGCCTTCACTTCCTGCTCCCATTGAGCTTGAAGGTTAGCTAGAGGTGTAAGCTTAGGGTTTTTTCAGGTCTTTTCCGAACTAGCATTCTGCTCTAGGCATTGGCGTGAGTTTCTGGATTCCCAGTTTTATACACAGACTTTTCACAGCCCTCTTCACCAGTGTATTTCTTTTCAGCTTTTCCTTCCAATCTTTCTAACATCCTCTGATTTGCTGCTTTTCTGTTTTGAGGCATTTTTGAGTTAGATGAAACAGATGGACATTTCTTCAGTCTTTATCCAACTTTTAGACTGGCTAAAGCAAATATACATACTTTTTTGGAACAAGGTCTGCTGTGTTCTTTGGAGAACCAGTTCCTCAGAACAGTAATGCTGAGTAATGTCTTTTTTACTTTTGCTGTGCAAGAGGTTGGAAATAAGCTAAGTTAAAATGTCACAAAGCTGTCCTACCATTTTTTTTTTAAGTTTTTAGTCATTTTTATTCTAAATTTTAAATTTATAATTGATTTTAATTTTAAATTAAAATCCTAATTTAAAAATCAATTGAACAGTTGAAACTGACTCACAAGAAATAAATATCATGAGTTTGAGGAGCCATTATTTTATCTTTGTCATCATAAAGATACATATTTGGGAGCATTATTTTTTTAATGTAATAGAATTCTGGATATGTCTCTAAGCTAGATAAGGATGTACTGCAAGTTCATAGAGCTGACCTACAGTATCAGATATGCTCCAACTGTGCTCAGTTGTGTCCAACTCTGCGACCCCATGGACTATAACCCACCAGGCTCCTCTGTCCATGGGATTTTCCAGGCAAGAATACTGGAGTGGGTTGCCATTTCCGTCTTCATCTCCTACCATTTTAAAATTGGTTTTTCTTGATTCAACATTCACTTTGTTGCTTCAATCCATTTACTGTTTTCCAGAGTTTGGAAAAAGTTGTTTCTGACAGTTTGGGCTTTTTATTTTTTATTTTTCCTTCTGATCTTTCTTTAAAAGGACAGGCCCTTGAATTTTTTTTACTGTGTTCATCAGAGTTCTCCAGAGAAGCAGAACAAGTAACAAGTAGAGAGAGAGAGAGAGAGAGAGAGAGAGAGAGAGAGAGTGTGTGTGTGTGTGTGTGTGTGTAAAGAGATTTATTTCAAGAAATTAGCTCATTTGAAAATAAGGCTGGAAGTCCAAAGTCTATAAGGTAGGCTAGCAGGCTGAACACCCAGGGAAGCGCTGATATTACGATTCAAATCTGAAGACTTTCAGGCTAAAGACTTGGGAAAGAGCAGATGTTGGAGCTCAAGTCTAAAGGCCATATGCTGTAGAATTCCCTAGTGCTCAAGGGAGTCAGTTTTTCATTCTGTCCAGGCCTTCACCTGATTAGATGAGACCCACTCACATTATGGAAGATAATCTGTTCAGAGTATAGCAATTTAAATGTGAATTTCGTATATAAAACCTTCACTGAAATTTCCTGGATGATGTTTGACCACATATTTGGATAGTATGGTCCAGCCATGTTGACATAAAATTAGCCATCACTCCATTTTAACTAACACCCTGCAATTGATTTGTGTGTGTCTTGTCTTGTATTCTGTGACCTCACTGTTCTCACTTAGTTCCACAAGTTTTTTTTTGTCTACTTCTTGGAATTTTTTGTGTAGGCATTGAGGTGTTATGTGCAAATAGGGACAGTTTTATTTTTTCCTTTCCAGTGTATATGCTTTTGTTTCCTTTTCTTGCCTTTTTGCAGTGGTTAGAACTCCAGTAGATATGTATAATTAGAGTGGTAAGATTGGACATTCTTGGGTTTAGAAGATTTTAGAAGGAAAGCCTTCAGGTTTTGTACCATTAAATGTATGTTAGCTGTAGGTGTTCGTAGATGCTCTTTTTCAAATTGAAGTAGTTTCCCTTTATTCCACATGCTGAAAATTCTTACCATGAATGAGTGTCAGGTTTTCAATTGATACCCTCATGTTATTTGAAATAAATTTCCAATTTGGAAGTCTCCAGTGAAACCTTCTTGGCCTAGAGGTTTCTTTTTGGGGAGTTTTACAATTTAAATGCACTGCCCTTAATAATTATTGGGCTACTTAAAATTAATTTCATATTGAATGAGTTATGGTATGTTGTGTTTTTCAAGATATTGGACTTATTTCATCAAATTGTTAAAGTTAGTTTTGTAAAGTTCTTCATCAATTTAGTTCAGTCACTCAGTCATGTCTGACTCTTTGCGACCCCATGAACCACAGCACTCCAGGCCTCCCTGTCCATCACCAACTCTCAGAGTCCACCCAAACCCATGTCCATTGAGTCGGTGATGCCATCCAACCATCTCATCCTCTGCATCCCCTTCTCGTCCTGCCTTCAGTCTTTCCCAGCATCAGGGTCTTTTCCAGTGAGTCAACTCTTCGCATGAGGTGGCCAAAGTATTGGAGTTTCAGCTTCAACATCAGTCCCTCCAAAGAACACCCAGGACTGATCTCCTTTAGGATGGACTGGTTGGATCTCCTTGCAGTCCAGGGGACTCTCAAGAGTCTTCTCCAACACCACAGTTCAAAAGCATCAATTCTTCAGCACTCAGCTTTCTTTATAGTCCTACTCTTATATCCGTACATGACCACTGGAAAAACCATAGCCTTGACTAGATGGACCTTTGTTGACAAAGTTATGTCTCTGCTTTTTAATATGCTGGTATGCCCTTATTCATTGTTATAGTGTCTATAGGGTATATGGTGTTATCTCCTGTTTCATTATTGATCATTTTTGTTTTTTTAAAAGTCTTTATCATTCTTGCTGGAAGTTTGTTAATTTTATTGATTTTTTTCATATAACTAGCTTTTTGTTTCAGTGATTTTTCTGTTTTCAGTTTCATTTATTTCTGCTGTTATATTTATTATTTCCTTTTTGCTTGCTTTGGATCTATATTTCTGTCCTTTTTTCTTTTAAGATTTAGCAGTTAATGGTATAAATTTAAATATCTCTGTCAGCATTGCTTTGGCTGCATCTCATATTTTGGCAAGTTCTATTTTCTTTAAGTTCTCTTTTTTAAAAATTTTTTTGAGAATTTTCGAGCCATGGATTATTTAGAAGTATTTAGTTTTCAGTTGTTAGGGATTTTTCTTTTCTTTTTCTCGACCCAGTTTCTGGTTTGGCTGCTGGTCTTTAGATCTGTTCAGGTTCACTTCCTTGCTGAAGGTGCTGTCTGTCCTCACACGTCTCAGCCGCTGGAGGAGGCGCGTCCTTGGCTGCTCGGTGGTGTTTCCAGTGTGTCACTGGGTCCTCCTGGTCGGTTGCGTTCAGAGGTTTTATTCTTGCGGATTTTCCTTACAGTGGTTGTATCAGTTGCAGGAGAAGAGAGTTAAAGTCTCTACAGCAATTATGGATTGTCTCTTTCCTCTCTATCAGTTTTTGTTAAGTGTATTTCAAGATTCTGTTGTTTGGTATATACACATTTAGGGTCATTGTCTTCCTGGTGGGTTTGATCCTTTTACTATTATTTAGTGTTTTCTTGATCACTGGTAATTTTCTTTGTTCTGATACTATTTTACCAGCTATTAATGTTTGCATGGCATATCTTTTTCCATTCTTTTATTTTCAGCCTACTTATGTCATTGAATTTGAAATGAGTTTCTTGTAAGCTGCATATGGTAGGGTTGTTGTTCTTTTAATGTGTCATTTTCTTTCTTTTGACTGATATATTTAGATTATTTACATGTGAAGTAATTTTTGATATGTTTTCTTTTCTTGCCTTATGGTTTACATAAGAACAGTTTTTTAAGGACTCCTTTTTGTTTTCCTGTGTGCAGTACATTTTTGATGTCTCTTTGTGCATCCTAATCTTTCTTTATAAAGACACCACCAGATTAAATTAGGGGCCACCCTTGTTACCTCTTTTAAACTTACTTACCTCTTTAAAGGTCTTGTCTCCACATATGGCTAAATTCTGAGATATTGGGGCTTAAGGCTTCAGTATATGGTGGAGGAAGGTGGGGTGGAGACATAATTTAGTCTATAATAGTAAGTTCCAAATGTTCTCTTTTATAACTGAATTAAAGAGTTAAGTGAAATTACTTGGATTTTTTAAATGAATTTTTAACCATTCTCTTAGAGTGTAATAACAAGATGTAAGTCATCAAGTCAGTTACCTGTGGCAGATAGATATGCATCTGTGTCATCTAAGAGGTATATTAAAGGACTTAGAACAAAGTACTTTAATCTGGGAGAGAGTTGTAGTCTTTTATATCATTTATTATATAAATTTGTTTTAAAAATGCATTGACCTATTACCATTTATGATATTGTAATAAGGAAACAGTATATGTTTGTACTATATGCCAAATTTATACAATTCAATCCAGAGATAGTTACTATTTAGGCACCTGAAAGCTAATAATAGGACAGTATATGTTGTGGAGATTTATGTTATTCATGTTTAGTTGAAATGGTAGAATTGTTAGTAGAAATATTCAGTAAGCTTATAATCTTTTGTGTACACAATGATGGCCAGGGAGAGTCTACCCAGAAACATGCAGTATGACTAGAGAAGACAAGTTAATAAAAGGAAAATTTGCTTTAATTTCCAAAATTGGTTGATTGCTGACTTTATTGTTCACTTACAGTTAGCTTGCTTTGTCTGTATCCCTTTATCAGTATTCACGCACCTTCCCATTGTTTAAAAACACAGCATGTGTAACAGAAGGCGTGATGCACATTCTCTTGCCTCAGTTCAATGGGGGCTATACCATAATCAATAGAATATTTGAAAGACGTTAGTGCTCTGAAAGGATCAGTTCTTCAAAAGCATATGATAATGGAACTTGACATAGAGTGTTTGAGGAAAACTTCCTAGAGTAACTGATATTTAGAGCTTTGATCTGAAAGAAGATTATGAGCTAAGGTTAATTAAATTTATGTGAAAGCATGCTTGGGGGAGGATAGCAGAGAATTCAAGACCAAAGAAACTGCATCTGCAGAGGTCCTGTGATGAGAAGGAAGATATTGGGAAATTTGAGAGGGCCAGTGTGGTTGAATCCCTAAGAACTGTTAGGAGAGTGTGTGACAAAACTGGAAACATAGGCAGGACCCAGTATAGCCATTTTAGCTGTTAGAGATTTGGGACTATGTCCTGGTAGAGGGGAAAATGTCATGTTTGACAGAAGAGTAATAAGCTTGAAAAGATCATTTTGCCTATATGTGTGAAGAATTGGTTAGAAATGAACCAACAAGTCCAATTAGAAGGCACAGATGCATTAATTTTGTAAAATTCTGCTTATGATAGACCACAGAGTAGTCACTTCAAGGACTGTTTTAGATGCCAGGGGTGTATCACGTGAACAAAATATTAGCCTCTGCCCTCAGTGGGGAAGAGGAAACAGTCAAATAACTATATAATCTTTCAGGTATTTGTAAGTATTGTGACGTATGTATGAAGAAGTATGAAGTGAAAGTCACTTAGTTGTGGTTGACTCTGTGACCCCATGGACTGTACAGTCCCTGGAATTCTCCAGGCCAGAATACTAGAGTGGGTAGCCTTCCCCTTCTCCAGGGGATCTTTCCAACCTAGGGGTCTCCTGCACTGCAGGCAGATTCTTTACCAACTGATCTATTGGGAAAGCCCTAAGTATTGTGAAGAAAAGTAAAATTAGAAAAGGGAATAAAGAGTGACTTAAGAGTGTTGTGTTATTAAGGATGATCTAAGAAGAACTGACGGAGAAGGCAATGGCACCCAACTCCAGTACTTTTGCCTGGAAAATCCCATGAACGGAGAAGCCTGGTAGGCTGCAGTCCATGGGGTTGCTGAGTCAGACATGACTGAGCGACTTCACTTTCGCTTTTCACTTTCATGCATTTGAGAAGGAAATGGCAACCCACTCCAGTGTTCTTGCCTGGAGAATCCCAGGGACAGCGGAGCCTGGTGGGCTGCTGTCTATGGGGTTTCACAGAGTTGGACACGACTGACCTAACTTAGCAGCAGCAGCAACAGCAAGAAGAACTGAGAAGGAGATGACTGGAACTGAAGAAATGGATTTACACATATATTTGGAGGAAGAACTTTAGGCAGAGAACATTACGTGCTAAGTGCAAAGTATGTTGGGCCTGGTCAAGGAATATCAAGAAGGCCAGTGTAGGTGAGGTACAGTGAAAAAAGGGAGAGTGTTTAGAAGATGTGGTCTAAGACTAAGTGCATTATTATTGGGTTGGACAAGAACTATGTAACACTTATCACTTTGGTATTAAACATTAACTTTATACTAAAATTTAGTCATTTCTTTTGCTAGTACTAGTTCATGAAATTAAAATAGTATTATTAAAGTTCTGGACTTAATTCCAGTGTGTGGGAAGGGGGTTTTCCCACACCACTAAGCATTTCTCCTGACACTATCTATCCAGAGATAGCATCAGATTCTACAGTAAGGGTTTAGTCCTACAGGACTACTCTCCCTCTGCGTGCGCACACACGCACGCACGCACACACACACTTCAGAGGCCAGGTGCAAGCCGAGGATGTCACTCACACACACACACTTACACACGCACTTCAGAGGCCAGGTGCAAGCCCAGGATGTCATCTGTGTTGCTGACTGGTTACAGATTGGAGGTTATCACGATTCTCTCCCTCTGCCCAGTACACACACACACACTTCAGAGGCCAGGTGCAAGCCAAGGATGTCACACACACACACTTACACACACACACACTTCAGAGGCCAGGTGCAAGCCGAGGATGTCATGTGTGTTGCTGACTGGTTACAGATTGGAGGTTATCACGATTCTGTCCTTAAACTTCAGATGCTAGTTGCACGTCCAGGTTTTTATCTCTTCTGGCCAACTGGCTCTAAATCAGAGCTTCTCATGACCCCCTCCTTGGGTTTCAATTAATTTGTTAGAGTGGCTCACACTAACTAAAAATAGGAAATATATTTACTCTCTAGATTAACAGATTACATTTCAATTTTAAAAAAGACATGGAGAGTGGGGAGGAATTCCCTGGCAGTCCAGTGGTTAAGACCTGGCACTTTCACTGAGAGGGGCTCAGAAACAACCAGATGGAAAGGATGCATAGAGTAAGGTATGTGGGAAAGGGGCACGGAGCTTCCATGCTTTCGGTGCTCTGCTCTCAGCACCTCCATGTGTTCAACAGCCCAGAAGCTCTCTTTACCTCATCCTTTTGGGTATTTATGGAATCTGTATCACATAGGCATGATTGGTTATATCATTCACCGTTATTTTGGATTCATCTTTCAGCCGCGACTCCCTTACCTGGAGGCGAGGGAGTTTGGACTGAAAGTCCAAAATCACAAGGGTAGCAGATTATGAAACCTTCAGGTCTTTTACTGTGTGTGTTTTCATTAGTTTCTAGAGCAATAAAGTCTCTTAAGAAAATATGGAATTAAAAAACAAGCAACATACACCTGAAACTAGCACAACATTGTAAATCAACTCTACTCCAATAAAAATTTTTAAGAAGCAACAACAAGGGAAGTCTGCAGCCCTATATTCATAGTTCCTTACTTTCTGTAAAAAATACATGTTTGAAAGTGTAAGACCATTGCAGTAATACATACAACTTTTTTCTTTAAAAATTGACCTGTTTTGTTTTTGAACTTTCATACTAAGGTGTTTCACAGTCTTATTTACTTTATTAAGACTGATTTTTCCATACCAGTATTTTATTCCAGTATAACATTTTCTATTGCTTCAGAGTGGTGTTTTGAAAAAAGAATTTGCTACCACTTGGTGGCACTACTTGGCTTAAAATTGAATCAAATTGTGTGCTGTATGCAGTTCCACTTAAATGATTAAATTCAGAGGGGCTCTATTTGATACTAAGTAACTTAATATTATAAATGTTTAATTCTTATTTTGTAAACAAAATAATAAGTGGTGTTGTGAATCTACGTTTTATTAAAATGTTGTATGGTATATAAAAACAACCCAAGTCTTACTTTGATGGTAAGGGAATCATGCAAATTTTTGATAGAAACCTTCTTTAGCTCAGGCATTATTTATATTCTGCTTTAAACCTCTATGTGTTATAAATGTTATAAAAATATATTTTTAATATTAGAAAAACAAATACCTTCAACTTTCCTTTAATATTAATATTTTCCAAGACATGTATTTTATTTTGTCATATGTAAAGCTAAGAAATTAGATTTTTTTAGGTCATCAAAATAAATGATACATACAGGAAAACAAATATATTTTGCCTTCCTGCAACATACTAAAAACTCATGCAGTCCTTTTTAATATATTTTGTTTTATTTAATTAGGCAAAGGATCTTGAAGTGTAAGACGTGGAAGGTTATGATGTCTCCAGACATGATTTTTACTCTTAAACAATTGATATGTAGTACTGTAATTGCTAAAATATTTGTGTAATTATTGTTTTGTGGGTTGAATGTACAGCATATAAAAGATAATGCCCCACATCTTTTATTTTTTGGCCACACTGTGCGGCTTGCTAGATCTTAGTTCCCTGACTAGGCATCAGACCCCTGCCCCTCTCAGTGAAAGTGCCAGGTCTTAACCACTGGACTGCCAGGGAATTCCTCCCCACTCTCCACATCTTTTTTAAAATTGAAATGTAATACATAAAGTAAACTGTACCAAGTTTACAGCTGAATGAATCATCATAAAGTAAACACTGTGACCACCATAGAGTCAAGAAATTGAATACTGCCAGCAGCCTCCTATGCTTCCTTTCCCGAGTACTCTCCCTTTCCTATTTCTTGGAGTAACCACTACCTGGCTTCAAAGAATATAACTTTTTTAAAACTTGTTTTTGGAGTTTTATAAAAATAGAATTATATAGTATTATTTTGTTTATGTTATGTCTGGGAGATTCATGTATGTTATCAGATATATATGGCTGTAGCTCCCTCATACTATTCAATCACCATCTTTTTGACTGTTGGACATTTGTATTAGATGGTGCTGTCATGAACATTCTTACAATGTTTCTTTACATGTGCAACATTTATGTGGGGTATGTACCAGTAGTATATACCCAGTAGAATAGCTGGGTCATTTGTGTATATATGTTCAAATTTAGAAGATAATAAAAGGATTGTTTTTCAGAGTCATTATTCCTACCTATCCCATCAACAGAATGTGAGGGTTTCTATTTCTCTGTAGTCTCACCAACCCTTAGCATTAATAGCCTCTTTAATTTTAGTTCTTTTGTAGGATACATTTCTGTGATTCTAAATGAGATTGAGTACTTTTTCTTAAATTTATTGGCTGCTTGGATATCCTTTTTATTATTTTTACTATTGAGTTTTCTACATTACTGATTTATATGAGTTACATATTCTATGAATATGAGTGCCTTTTTTTCCTATTGGAGTTTCTCTTCTTTTCCCTCTGTTTTTAGGAGGTTTTTTTTTTTTTTTTTTTAATATATGCTGGATACAAATCCTTTGTTAGAAAGATATATCCATTTTCCTGATTTTCACCCTCTTAATGTTACCCTTTAATGAAAGGAAGGTCTTAATTTTAATATAGTCCACATTTATCATTGTCTTCATGTATAGTCACTACTCCTTGTGTCTAATTAAGATGACTTTCTCTGCTCCAAGAATATGAAGATATTATCTTACGTTATCTTCTAGAACTGGTTCTCAATAGAGACAATTCTCCCCACCCTCATCCCACACCTTCCATGCCCTGGGTAGGACATTTGGCTGTGTTCAGAGACTTTAGTTTTCACAGCTGGGTGGGTGGAGTACTCCAGGCATCTAGTGGGTTGGCTACTAAACATTCTGCAATTCACAGAATGTTATATATTCTACAGTGCACAGCACAGTTAACTTATCCCCAGTGTCATTAGTCCCGAGGTTGAGGGACATTGTCCTAGAGGCTTTATTATTTTGCTTTCTACTTTCTACCTAGAACTGATTATTGTATATTATTTTGTATATTGTTTATGATGCACTTAGACTTACCTGCTACCTGGAATTTATTCTGGATATTACATGAGGTATAGAGGTCACCTTTTCTTTTTTTTTCTTATGAATATATATTTTATGCAGCACCATTTGTAGAAAAGATTGTTTCCCAGCTCCTCTGCAATACTACATTTCTCATGTATCAAATGACCATATATGTATGAGTCTGTTTCTGGGCTCTTTTTTTATTTTCCATTGGTCCACTTTATCTACCCTTGCACCAAAGCTATGCTGTTTTAAATTACATAGCATTATAACAAGTCTTTATGTTCTGTAAGGCAAGTTTTCCTACCTTGTTCTTCTTGTTCTTCTTTCCTACCTTTGTTCTTCTCTTCTTCTATGGGCTCTTTGCAGCTCCATATACATTTTTGCTGTCACATAATCAGTTTTGCAGAAATTGAATTAAGAGTTGACATCTTTATGTTATTAAATCTTCCAATCCATGAATGTCATATTATCCTTTCATTTATTTAGGTCATTGAGTGTTAAACTCTGTGTTCTTAAGATCCATTTAAACTCTAAAAAAAAATTTTTTTAGTGTGGTTGTATCAGTGTTTCTCAGCTTCAGCACAGTTAACACTTAGGGCCAGGTAATGGTTTGTTTTTGGAGAGCAAGAATGTCCCTTTAAATGCTAACATAAATAATACAATTTTGTGAAAAATATACATTCTAAAATAAAATTTAGTAAGAAAGGTACATTTTTTTAATTTCAAATTGCTTTCCTGTCTAGCTGAATGAAAGGCAGCTGGATTTTCATACCTGCTTCTGCTTTAATCTGTTGGGTTATCACAAGTTTATCATATATAGACTGGAAAACTGTTGTACACCTGTGAGAGAATGAAAGTGAAAAAGTCAAATAAGGTCTTTAGTATTATGAAAACAGTTATGATTTTGAGAATCTCCTGATAGGGATACCCAGGGGTCCATAGAGCTTGCTTTTGGGAGCTGCTGCCTTAGAGATTGCAACATGCATCCTTGACCTATAAGAGTCTAATTAAGTTACCTTATATCTTTCCAGATAATGTGAGGAATTCCATTAATCACCCTGTCACCTCTTGCTCTATTTATTTGCTATGATATTCATCTGTGTTTAACTCCATATATATTTTAAGCACATGAGACCATATCATTTTAGATTTTAGCTTTTAAATCTAGTTTAGATTTACCTGTCTGCAGTCCTTTCCCTTTTTTGAAGAACTCCCTTTAGTATATACTTTGATGTAGATTTGTGCTGGGTAATTCTCGTTTCTGTTTTCTGGTCATGTTCTGTATTTCACTTTCACTTTTTTATGATAAGGGTTTTTTTGACTGGTTAGAATGCTAGGTTCAGAGAAGGCAATGGCACCCCACTCCAGTACACTTGCCTGGAAAATCCCATGTTCGGAGGACCTTGGTAGGCTGTTGTCCATGGGGTCACTAAGAGTTGGACACGACTGAGCGACTTGACTTTCACTTTTCACTTTCATGCATTGGAGAAGGAAATGGCAACCCACTCCAGTGTTCTTGCCTGGAGAATCCCAGGGACAGTGGAGCCTGGTAGGCCGCCATCTATGGGGTCGCACAAAGTTGGACACGACTGACGCGACTTAGCAGCAGCAGCAGAGTGCTAGGTTGGTCATTATTTTCTTTTAACTAGGCTGTTATCCCTTTTGTGTTCTGGCTTCTGTTATTTCTGTTGAGAAATTAGTTGCTAGTCTCATCAATACCTTCCAACCAAAAGAACCAGCAAAGAAAACCTATAGTTGAACATGGTTTTTGTTTGCTGAAGTGAGACATTCCTCATACTAACGGGAATTTTGGGCTGTCTTTTTAAGAGGGTATTAGAAACTATTATAGGATTGGACTTTGGTTGGGTAATTTTAGAGAAGATCTAAGGAAATAGAAGTTTGCTCTAAATTAGATCTTGTCAGAACATGGGCACATATGATTGCTATCTTTTTTTAAATTGAGGTTAAATTTACATAACATACAATTAATCATTTTAAGTGGACAATTCAGTGATATTTAGTATATTCACAGTGTTATGCAATCACCAGTTATCTCATTTTAAAGGTGTTTCAACACCCTGTACCCGTTAAGTAATCATTTCCAATTCCCTCATTCCAGTATCACTACGTACTCTTTACTTTCTGTCTCGATGGATTTGCCTATTCTCACTATTTCAAGTGAAGGGAATCATAGAATGATTCTTGATGTCTGGCTTATTTCACTTAGCATATTTTCAGGGTTCATCAAAGTTGTAGCATGCCCTTTGTTTCTTTTTTCAACTGTTATGAATATGATGCTATAAACGAGCATGTACAATTTTCTGTATGTATGTAAATTTCATTTCTCCTGGATATATATCTTGAAGTTGAATAGCTGGATTATGCTGTAATTCTGTGTTACCTTTTTTAAGAACCCGGATGGTTTTCTACAACAGGTGCGCTGTTTCATTTCTCAGTGTATTTCATTTCTCATTTTTCATACCAGCAGTGTATGAGGTCTCTGTTTCTCCACATTCACATCACCACTTGTTTTCTAGTTTTGTTTTTTTTTTTTTTACTTAAGCTGTCTATTCTAATGGGTGTGTCTCTCAGTCATGTCCGACTCTTTGCAACCCCATGGTCTGTCCAGGGGATTCTTCAGGCAAGAATACTGGCGTGGGTTGCCATTCCCTTTTCCAGGGGATCTTCCCAACCCAGTGATTGGACTTGGGTCTCCTGCATTGCAGGCAGATTCTTTACCATCTGAGCTACAAGGAAAGCCCTATGGGTGTGAAGTGGTATCTTATTGTGGTTTTCATTTGTGTTCATGACCAAGATGGTGAACATAGTCTTGTTAGCCATTTGTTTATCTTCATTTGATGAATGTCTATATAAAGTCCTGTGCCCATTTTAAAAATTGTTTTTTTTCTTTTTGTTGTTGAGCTGTTTATATACTCTGGACATTAAACCCTTATCAGATATATCTTGATAATATCCATTGCACAAAAAAAGTTTTGGTGAAGTCCAGATTACCTATTTTTTTTTTCATGTGTTCATCATGCTTTTGGTGTCACATCTAAGAATCCATTGCCAAATACAACATCATAAAAATCCATACCTTATGCCTTATTCTAAGAACATAATAGTTTTAGTTCTTATGTTTATAGTTATGTTTTGATTTAGTTTTTGTTCACAAAATGAGGCAACAGTTCAGCTTCATTTTTTCTTTTTTACATGTGATCATCCAGTTTTCCCAAGACTAAATGTTGAAAGACTGTTCTTTCTCCCTGAATGGTCTTGCCACCTTTGTTAAGAATCGATTGGCCACAGAAGTTTGGGCTTATTTCTGGATTCTCAAATGTATTCCATTGGTCTGTTATGTCTACCCTTATTCCGGTACCATGCTGGTTACCTTAGCTATGTTAATAAATTTTAAAATCATTGTGAGTCCCCTTACTTTATTTCTTTTTCAATATTGTTTTTGCTCTTTAGGGCCCTTCACAGTTTAATACGAATTTTAAGATCAGCTTATCTACTTCTATTTTGAAAAGCCATTAGAATTTTTATAGAGGTTATATTAAATCTATAGATCACTTTGAAAAGTATTGCCATGTTAAAAATATTTTGTTTCCTAATCCATGAACATAGGATGGCTTTCCATTTATTTAGGCCTTCTTTAAATTTCTTTCAGCAGTACTTTGCAATTTTTCAATGTATTAAGACTTTCACCTTCTTGGTTACATTTATTCCTAGATATTTTACTTTGAATGCTTTTGTAAATAGTATTGTTTTCTTAAGTTCCTCTTTGGATCATACATTGCTGGCATAGGGAAACACAGTTGAATTATATTTATCTTATACCTGCAAGTTTGCTGAATTTCTGTAATATGTTAACTCTGGTAAGTTTGTGTGTGTGCATGTGTAATCTGAACTTTCTATACAGATATAACTCGTTTTATTACATTTTGCATTATTGTATTTACAGATACTGTGCTTTTTTATGAATTGAAGGTTTGTGGCAACCTTGTGTGAGCAAGTCTGTTGGCACCAATTTACCAAGAGCATTTGCTCATTTGATGTTTCTGTTACATTTTGGTAATTTTTGGAATATTTCAAACTATCTAATAGCGTTTGCATGCTATAGGTAAGTTGTTCATGAAAGGAAGAAATGGTTCATGAAAGGCTGAAGCTACCTCAGCCTTTAGCAGCCACCTCTCTGATCAGTCAGCTCCCATCAACACTGAGACAAGACCATCTACCAGCAAAAAGGTTACAGTTTGCTGAAGGCTGAGATGATGGTTACCTTTCTTTTTTTTAGCAATAGTGTTTTTTAATTAAGGTATATTCATTGCTTTCTTTGAGACATAATGCTGTGTTATATTTAATCGACTGTAATTAACCCTTGAAAAGCCAGGGGATTGGTGTGCTGATCATCTGCACAGTTGAAAATCAAAGTATAACTTGTGGTTGGACCTCCATAGCTGAGGTTCCTCTTCTACAGATTCAGCCAACCTTGAATTATGTAGTACTGTCGTATTTACTAGTAAATAGTAGTATTTACTATTGAAAAAAATTTGCCTGCAGGTGAATCTGGGCAGTTCAAACCCATGTTGTTTAAGGGTCAACTATATAGTGTAATGGTAACTTTTATATTTACTGGGAAACCAAAAATTTGTCTCTCTCTGTTACAACATTCCCTTTTAAGCAGTGGTCTGGAACTGAACACCAAACTTCTCCAGGGCATTTCTTTGTGTGAAATCATGTCATCTGCAGATAGGTGGTTTTACTTCTTTCCAATTAGGATGCCTTTTACTTGTTTTACTTGCACAATTGCTATGCCTAGAACTTCTAGTACAATGTTGAATAGCCATGGTAAAAGCAGGCAGCCTTGTCTTAGGAGGAAAACTTTGTCTTTCACCATTGATGAGTATGTTAGCTGTGAGTTTTTCATGGATACCTTTTACCATTTTAAGGAAATTCACTTCTAGTCTAGTTTGCTGAGTGTTTTTAATCATGAAACAGTGTTGGATTTTGTCAGGTGATCTTTCTGCATCTGTTGAGCTGATTGTTTTGTTTTATTATTTTCTTCTATTAATATATAATATTGATCACTTCACTTATATTAAACCACCTTTGCATTCATGGCATAATTCCACTCAATTATGATATACAATCATCTTCATGGTTTTTCTGGGATTTTATCTTATTCCTTCTGAGATATAATCCTCTGCCTTTGCATTCTGATTAATTTTCTATGATTGTGGTATTTGTTCTGGAGACTGCAGGATTGTAATTCTTGTTTCTTCTGTCTGCACTCTAGTGGCTAAGGCTTGTGCAAGCTTCCTGATTGGAGGTACTGGCATGGGAAAAACTGGGTCTTGCTCTTGTGGGTAGGGCCATGCTTAGTAAGACTTTAATCCAGTTGTCTGCTGAGGAGAAGGACTCCAGTTCAGTTCAGTCACTCAGTCGTGTCCAACTCTTGCGACCCCATGGACTGCAGCATGCCAGGCTTCCTTGTCCATCACCAGTTACTGGAGCCTACACAAACTCAAGTCCATCACGTTGGTGATGCCATCCAACCATCTCATCCTCCGTTGTCCCCTTCTTCTCCTGCCTTCAATCTTTCCCAGCATCAGAGTCTTTGCCAGTGAGTCACTTCTTTGCATTAGGTGGCCAGAGTATTGGAGTTTCAGCTTCAGTATCAGTCCTCCCAATGAATATTCAGGGCTAATTTCCTTTAGGATTGACTGATTTGACCTCCTTGCTGTCTAAGAGACTCTCAAGTCTTTTCCAACACCACAGTTCAAAAGCATCAATTCATCAGCACTCAGCCTTCTTTATGGTCTGACTCACATATCCATACAAGACTACTGGAAAAACCATAGCTTTGACTAGACAGACCTTTATTGGCAAAGTAATGTCTCTGCTTTTTAATACGCTCTCTAGGTTGGTCATAACTTTCCTTCCAAGGAGCAAGGATCTTTTAATTTCATGGCTGCAGTCACCATCTGCAGTGATTTTGGAGCCCAAGAAAATAAAGTCTCTCACTGTTTCCATTGTTTCCCCATCTGTTTGCCTTGAACTGATGGGACTAGATGCCATGATCTTAGTTTTCTGAATGTTGAGTTTTATGCCACTTTTTCACTCTCCTCTTTCACTTTCATCAAGAGACTCTTCAGTTCTCTTCACTTTCTGCCATAAAGGTGGTGTCATCTGCATATCTGAGGTTATTGATATTCCTCCCAGCAATCTTAATTCCAGCTTGTGCTTCATTCAGCCCAGCATTTCTTTCATGACATACTCTGCATGAGTTAACATAAGTTAAATAAGCCAGGTGACATTATACAGCCTTGGCGTACTCCTTCCCAATTTGGAACGAGTCTGTTGTTCCATGTTCAGTCAGGAGGCAGGTAAGGTAGTCTGGTATTCCCATCTCTTTAAAAATGCTCCACAGTGTGTTGTGATCCACACAGTCAAAGGCTTTAGCATAGTCAAGGAAGCAGAAGTAGATGTTTTCCTGGAATTCTCTTGTTTTTTCTATGATCCAATGAATGTTGGCAATTTGATCCCTGGTTCCTCTGCCTTTTCTAAATCCAGCTTGAACATCTGGAAGTTCTCAGTTCACCTACTGTTGAAGTCTAGCTTGGAGAATTTTGAGAATTATTTAGCTAGTGTGTGAACTGAGTACAATTGTGTGGTAGTTTGAACATTCTTTGGCATTGCCTTTCTTTGGGATTGGAGTGAAAACTGACATTTTCCAGTCCTGTGGCTATTGCTGAGTTTTCCAGATTTGCTGGCATATTGAGTACAGCAGTTTCACAGCATCATCATTTAGTATTTGAAATAGCTCAGCTAGAATTCCATCCCCTCCACTAGCTTTGTTCATAGTGATGTTTCCTAAGGCCTGCTTGACTTCACACTCCAGGATGTCTGGCTCTAGCTGAGTGATCACACCATCGTGGTTACCTGGATCATTAGGGGCTTTTTTGTATAGTTCTTCTGTTTATTCTTGCCATCTCTTCTTTTTTTTTAATTAATTAATTTTTTTATTGAAGGATAATTGCTTTACAGAATTTTGTTATTTTCTGTCAAACCTCAATGTGAATCAGCCATAGGTATACATAAATCCCTCCCCATCCCTCCCCTCTAGGTTGATACAGAGCCCCTCTTTGAGTTTCCTGAGCCATACAGCAAATTCCCATTGGCTGTCTATTTTACATATGGCAATGTAAGTTTCCAGGTTACTCTTTCCATACATCTCGCCCTCTCCTCCCCTCTCCCCATGTCCATAAATCTGTTATCTATGTCTGTTTCTCCATTGCTGCCCTGTAAATAAATTCTTCAGTACCATTTTTCTAGATTCCATATATATGTGTTTAGAATACGATATTTATCTTTCTCTTTCTGACTCACTTCACTCCATATAATAGGTTCTAGGTTCATCCACCTCATTAGAACTGGCTCAAAAGTGTTCCTTTATATAGCTGAGTAATATTCTATTGTGTCTATGTACCACAGCTTCTTTATTCATCATCTGTTGATGGACATTTAGGTTGCTTCCATGTTCTAGCTATTGTAAATAGTGCTGCAGTGGGATACATGGGTCATTTTCAATTTTTGTTTCCTTGCGGTATATGCCTAGGAGTGGGATTGCTGGGTCATATGGTGGTTTTACTCCTGGTTTTTTAAGGAATCTCCATACTGTCTTCCATAGTGGCTGTATCAGTTAACATTCCCACCAACATTGTAAGAGCATTCTCTTTTCTCTACATCCTCTCCAGCATTTATTGTTTGTAGACTTTTTGATGATGGTCATTTTGACCAGTGTGAGGTGACATCTCATTGTAGTTTTGATTTGCATTTCTCTAATAATGAACAATGTTGAGCATCATTTCATGCATTTGTTAGCCATCTGTATGTCTTTTTGAAGAAATGTCTTTTTAGGTCTTTTTCCCACTTTTTCATTCGGTTGTTTGTTTTGTGGTATTGAGTTGTATGAGCTGCTTGTATATTTTGGAAATTAATCCTATATCAGTTATTTCATTTGCTATTATTTTCTCCCATTCTGAGGGTTGTCTTTTTACCTTTCTTATGGTTCCTTTGTTGTGCAAAAGCTTTTAAGTTTAATCCAGTCCCACTAATTTACTTTTGTTTTTATTTCCGTTACTCTTGGAGGTGGTTTAATAGAGTATCTTGGTTTGATTTATGTCAAGTGTTCTGCCTGTTATTTTCCTCTAAGAGTTTTATAGTTTCTGGTCTTAAATTTAGATCTTTAATCCATTTTGAGTTTATCTTTGTGTATGGTTTTAGGAGGTGTTCTAATTTCATTCTTTTGCATGTAGCTGTCCAGTTTTCCCAGCACCATTTATTGAAGAGGCTGTCTTTGCCTCATTGTATATTCTTGCCTTCTTTTGTCAATAATAAGGTACCCATAGGTGTATGGGTTTATTTCTGGGCTTGCTACCTCTTCTTAGTATTTTCTGCTTCTGTTAGGTCCATACCATTTCTGTCCTTTATTGTGCCTGTCTTTGCATGAAATGTTCCCTTGATATCTCTAATTATATGCAGGACAGCGAAGGAGACACAGATGTATAGAACAGTCTATTGGACTCTGTGGGAGAGGGTGAGGGTGGGAAGATCTGAGAGAATAGCGTTGAAACATGTATATTATCATATGTGAAACAGACCTCCAGTTCAGATTCGATGAATGAGACAGGGTGCTCAGGGCTGGTGCGCTGGGATGACGCAGAGGTATCAGATGGAGAGGGAGGTGGGAGGGGAGTTCAGGATGGGGAAAACATGTACACCCATATTAAAAAAAAAAAAAAAAAAAAGGAAGAAAAAAAGAAATAATTTTCTTGAAGAGAGCTCTAATCTTTCCCATTCTGTTGTTTTCCTCTATTTCTTTGCATTGATCACTTAGGAAGGCTTTCTTATCTCTCCTTGCTATTCTTTGGATCTCTTCATTCAGATGGATATATCTTTTCTTTTCTCCTTTGCCTTTAGCTTCTGTTCTTTTCTCAGCTATTTGTAAGGCGTCCCCTGACAACCATTTTGCCTTTTGCATTTCTTCCCAACCCAGTGAACAAACCCAGGTCTCCTGCATTGCAGGCGGATTCTTCACGTCTGAGCCACCAGGTGTTTTTAGCCCAGTACCCTTCTAAATCTACGAAATATTCAGCTGACAAGACAAAGATCTGTGCCCTTGAAACTTAGTTCTATGGGAATGATGCACAAATAATGACCATAATTAATAAATATATTACATAGTATGTTAAAGGAGATAAATTCTGTGGGAGGAAAAATGGATGAACTAGTATAAGTGTGTTTAAGAATGTCAGGAGTAGGGAAATCAGTGAGTTTTGGATATCATGTTCACCAGAGTGGTCCACATAGGCATTATTCAAAAGAAAATAGTTTAGCAAAGACAAATTAGATGAGAAAGTTTACCATAAGAATACCTGGGATATAGAGCATTCCAACTGAGAAATAGTCAGAGCTAAGGCCTTAAGGTGAGAGAGAATGTTTTCAAGGAATAATAACAAAGCCAGTATGTCTGTAACTGGTGAGTGAGTTGGGGAGAGGAGCTAAAAATGAGGTCAAAGAGTTACTGGGAGGGTTCTTCATAAGACCTTTTACAAAGTGTTATAAAGATGTTGGGTATTTTCCTTAGAGGGGAAAACAGGGAGCAACTGACAGGTTCGAGATAACGCCCTAGATTTTAACATGGTACGTTTTGTTGCAGTGTTAAAAGTAGATGGTAGGTGGGCAAGAGTAGATTCACTAAGACCAGATTAGGAAGCTTTGGAAATAATATAGGGGAGAGATAATAGTGGACCTGGGTGTAGCAGTGGTGAGAAGTGATTGCATTCTGGATGTAATTTGAAGATGATGGATGTGAAAAATCAGGATGTGAAATGTGAATAAAAGAGAATAGGGAAGCTTACTCAAGGGCTGTAGATCTGTATGACTGACGGAGATGGAGAAGGTTGCTTATTCGTGTTTGGGAATCTTTATTTCAATAAAGTAAAAGAAAGGTGATCTTGGAAGGAGGCAATGGGTAAGGAAAACTAGAATATTCTCTTTGACCATTTGACTTCTGGGGAGAAGTTTTAAAGTGTCCATTTGTGACTGTCTGTTTATCAGTTTCTCCTAATTCTTGTAAGCTTATGATTTATATATTTTAGAGCAATTTTGTTGTGTTCATAGAAGTTCATGAGTAATATATTTTCCTGGTGGATTATACATCAATACTTTATTAATAAATAATATTCATTTTTAGGAGGTCTAGTGCTTTTGCCTTAAATTCCATTTGATTTTTCCAGTGGTAGAAACATCTATTTTCTTTTCATTAACATTTGCCTAGTTTATCTTTTCATCATCTTATCTTTCTTTTTGTAAACAACATATAGCATCCTTAAAAGAACAAAACAAATATGAATGCCTTTTTCTTAATATATGAACTTTTCACATCTGTTGTGAATGCTGTTATGTTTGGACTTCTGTTTTCTTTTTTTTATTTTTTCTTTGTTCCATTGTTTTTACTTTTTATATTGGACCAATCAAATTTTTCCATTTTTTAATTCTATAGATTTGAAATTATATACCTTAATTCACTATTTTAATTGGTTAGCCTTAACATTTTAACACATTTTGAAAGATTTTCTTTTTATCATTTTCCAGTAGGCAAAACTCCCATGTTGGAATCTTTTGGGAATCTTAATTCCTCTGTTTTTAAATAATCATGATTCTCATTTCACAGGAATCCTTTTTGAACAGTTGTCAGCAGTTGTTAGATTTAGTTGCATGCTTTTGTAGTTTAATTGCATATTAACATTTATTGAATTTTTTCTACATATTCTTTTCTATCTATGCCTGAGTATTTCTATGAGTAATTCTTTCATCTGTGGGTGGTAGACATTTGGAATCCTTGTTTGCCCAATAATGTGTATATTTTGTTATTATACTTGAATGCCAGTTTAGCTAGTTATAAAATTCTGGGTTGAAAAGTATTTTTACATTTTTTTTTTTTTTACCATGATACTGGCAAAAATTGTAAGAATATGAGGAAACAGACATTTTTATACCTGAAGGTAGATCTGTGCATTGATAAAGATTTTGGGAAATGACTTGAAAATGTGTATTAAAGTAAAATACACATGCAACTTGAAGGGATCTACATTATCAAAATAAAAACACTACCATAGAGCTTTCTATATAAGGATATTTTTTATAGCATTCTATAATATAATACATTTCTGTGAAGATAAGTGCAAAAACAAATATCTCCCATCAGTTAGTGGCAAATAAAAGGGGAAAAACTGGAAGCAGTGACAGATTTTATTTTCCTGGGTTCCAAAATCACTGTAGGTAGTGACTGCAGCCATGAAATTAAAAGACTTGCTCCTTGGAATGAAAGCTGTGATAAATCTAGATAGCATATTAGAAAGCAGAGACATCACTTTACTGACAGAGCTTTGTATAGTCAAAACTGTGGTTTTTCCAGTTGTCATTTATGGATACGAGAGTTGAACCATGAAGAAGGTTGAGTATCAAAGAATTGATGTTTTCAAATTGTGGTGCTAGAGATAACTCTTGGGAATCCCTGGTACTACAGGGAGATCAAATCAGTTAATCCTAAAGAAAATCAACCCTGAATATTCATTGAAAGGACTGTTGCTGAAGCTGAAGCTCCAATCCTTTGGCCACGTAATACGAAGAGCCAACTCACTGGAAAAGGCTGATGCTGGGAAAGATTGAAGGCAAAAGGAGAAGTGAGCAGCAGAGAATGAGGTAGTTAAATAGCATCATCAACTCAATGGATACGAATCGGAGCAAACTCTGGGAGATAGTGGAGGACAGAGGAGCCTGGTGTGCTGCAGTCCATAGGATCACAAAGAGTCAGACATGACTTAGCGGCTGAACAACAACAACAAGTGTGTGTGTGTGTGTGTGTGTGTGTGTGTGTATGAATAAGTAATACCAGACTGTTTTATTGGTAGTTGAAGTTAAGATAGAGTAGAAAAGGATGGGGGATTGCAACAGCTATGTTTTATGATACTTATATGATTTCTTCCAGTAAACTTGAGTTTTAAAAATGTTTCCTTAAAAGTCTAATGACTCTACTGATGATGTATTATGTATTCTTTTTCCCTTACAGATGGTCTTGTTAATGTTTTATTTTCTTGAAATGAGTAGAATTCTTCCTTTTATTCTTACTCGAATTCTGAAATTTCCTCCAGGACTTCTCAAGTGACATGTCTTTTTTTTTTTTAAATCCTGCTGAGCACTCATTAAATGATATTAATCTGAAGATTTCTGTGTTTCTTGAGTTTAGAAATAATTTTTTCTATTGTGTCCTTTTCCCTGTTCCCCTAGTTTGCTTTTATAGTTTATATTCATTATAAATTGTGGGCCTAGACTTTGTGTCTCTTAACTTTTCTGTTATTTTTTTCAATGCTCTTCCCACTCCCTCGTTAAAGAATAAATCTTATTTATCCTCACCTGTTGAGAGTTATTTTTATTTTGTGGGATTTTTAAAAGTAATGTATCATTTCAGAGTTCTTTGTCAGCCACCTGCTCGGAGCACATTGTGCTTCTGTATTCAGAACACAGTCGCTGCGCTTCCCCAGTGGCTCCTCCGCAAAGAATTTGCTTGCCAGTGCAGCAGACAGGAGTTTAGTCCCTGGTCGGGGAAGACCTCACACGCCACTGGGCCACTGAGCTCATGTGCCACAAGTACTGAGCCTGTGCCCTCGAGCCCAGGAGTCACAGCTACTGAGCCCAGGTGCCACAACTGCCGAAGCCTGAGCTCCCTAGCACCCAGGCCCATGCTCCACAACAAGAGAAGCCACCACAGTGAGAAGCCCTCACACTGTAACTGGAGAGTAGCCCCTGCCTGCCACAACTGGAGAAAGTCCATGTAGCAACAGAGACCCAGCGTAGATAAAAATAGATATCCAGAATAAATAAAACAGTTATTCATAGGATCTGATATTGTTGAAAGTATTTACTTTCTCTTTATTCTTCCAGTGGTTAACCTTGTAATTTTAACAAACATTTAAATTTATGTTTCAATCACTATTAACAGGTATCCATAATGCTGTTTTGTAAAATATACTTAACACATGAATTTCAGCTACTTTCAGATCCCTTCACATACATAACCTTCTGGAAAATTTTTCTGAAATGATAGATGAGTTGGGGAGGTGATGGAATTGCAGCTGATCTATTTCAAATCCTAAAAGATGATGCTGTGAAAGTGCTGCACTCGGTACACCAGCAAATTTGGAAAACAACAGTGACCACAGGACTGAAAAAGGTCAGTTTTCATTCCAACCTGAAAGAAAGGCAATGCCAAAGAACGTTCAAACTACCACACAGTTGCACTCAGTTCACACACTCAAAATTCTCCAAGCTAGGCTTCAACAGAAAGTAAACCGAGAACTTCCAGATGTTCAAACTGGATTTAGAAGAGGCAGAGGAACCAGAAATCAACTTGCCAACATTTGTTGGATCATAGGAAAAACAAGAGAATTCCAGGAAGACATCTACTTCTGCTTCAATGACTATGCTAAAACCTTTGACTGTTTGGATCACAGCAAACTGGGGCATTCTTTTGGATCACAGCAAACTGGGGCATTCTTAAGGAGATGGGAATACCAGATCACCTTACCTGCCTCCTGAGAAACCTGTATACAGGTCAAGAAGCAATGGTTAGAACCAGGCATGGATCAATGGACTGGTTCCAAATAGGGAAAGGAGTACGTCAAGGCTGTATATTGTCACCCTGCTTATTTTACTTATATGCAGAGTACATCATGCAAAATGCTGGGCTGGATGTAGCACAAGCTGGAATCAAGATTGCCGGGAGAAATATCAATAACCTCAGATTTGCAAATGACACCACCCTTATGGCAGAAACCTAAGAGGAACTAAAGAGCCTCTTGGTGAAGGTGAAAGAGGAGAGTGAAAAAAACTGGCTTAAAACTCAACATTCAGAAAACTAAGATCATGGCATCCAGTCCCATCAGTTCAAGGCAAACAGATGGGGAAACAATGGAAACAGTGAGAGACTTTATTTTCTTGGGCTCCAAAATCACTGCAGATGGTGACTGCAGCCATGAAATTAAAAGACCCTTGCTCCTTGGAAGAAAAGCTATGACCAACCTAGACAGCATATTATAAAGCGGAGAAATTGCTTTGCCAACAAAGGTCCATATAGTGCAAGCTGTGGTTTTTCCAGTAGTCTTGTATGGATATGAGAGTCAGACCATAAAGAAGGCTGAGTGCTGATGAATTGATGCTTTTGAACTGTGGTATTGGAGAAGACTCTTGAGAGTCTCTTGGACAGCAAGGTCAAATCAGTCAATCCTAAAGGAAATTAGCCCTGAATATTCATTGGAAGGACTGACACTGAAGCTGAAACTCCAATACTTTGGCCACCTGATGCAGAGAAGTGACTCACTGGAAAAGACTCTGTTGCTGGGTAAGACTGAAGGCAGGAGGAGAAGGAGATGACAGAGGATGAGATGGTTGGATGGCATCACCAACTCAATGGACATGAGTTTGAGCAAGTTCCAGGAGATGGTGAAGGACAGAGAAGACTGGCTGCTTCTGTCCATGGGGTCGCAAAGAGTCAGACATGACTGAGTGACTGAGCAACAACAAAAGTTAAACACTGTATACCCTCACCCTGAATGTTGTTTAATTTGTCTTTGAGGAGGATTGTACAGTTAAAATAATTTTCACCCAAAACTTTGAAGTTGTTACTCCTTTGATGTAATATTTAAGTCTTGATAGTGAAAAGTCTGATGATATTCATAATCTTTTGTATAAAATCTGGTTTTAGTTCTTTTGTTTATTAATATTTGTTTCTTTTCAGTTTGAGATTGTTGTCTCCATGTTTTCCAGAGTCCTTGTCTGTGACAGTTGTAGTTATAGTTTTATTTGTCTAGATATATCTCTTTCTCCTAATCTTTCTACTTTCATTTCCTTGGCATTTTATAGGAGAGGAGAGATAAATTCATGTCCTGGGTATTCTCTAAGATATCGGGAACTCTTACAAACTCTGAGATCCTTTGTGGCTACTTCACATCCTTTTTCCTTAGAGTACTGGGTCAGGCAGTGTACTTATCCTTTTTATTGCTTATTTCAAGGAATACTGAAGCCTTGCTTTATACCCCCAAAGAATGGATTTGTTTTAGCCTCAACGACTCTTAAAATATGCTTCTTCCTATCACTTTAGCTTCTGCTCATTTATCCTATTTCTTATACCGTGAAAGTGCTGTAAGGTCCCAGGTCTCTCCTCTCTCACACAAGAGTCAATTTCTGCTTGTAAGGGAGAGTTTTCATTATCGTTAGGAGCATGTATAGAAATGCAGTGTCATCGTTTCTTAAATGAAGCAGGTTAATGGCCAGGCTCATGGGGAATGAATACTTAATGAGTGGTTACTAAATACCAGGCCTTTTGCCACATGTTTTATGTACATCAGTTCAGTTCAGTTGCTCAGTCATGTCTAACTCTTTGCAACCCCATGAACGGCAGCACTCCAGGCCTCCCTGTCCATCACCAACTCTCAGAGTCCATCCAAACCTATGTCCATTGAGTCGGTGATGCCATCCAACCATCTCATCTCCTCTGTCATCCCCTTCTCCTGCCTTCAGTCTTTCCCAGCATCAGGGTCTTTTCCAATGAGTCAATTCTTCACATCAGATGGCCAAAGTATTGGAGTTTCAGCTTCAACATCAGTCCTTCCAATGAACACCCAGGACTGATTTCCTTTAGGATGGACTGGTTGGATCTCCTTGCAGTCCAAGGGACTCTCAAGAGTCCTCCAATACCACAGTTCAAAAGCATCAATTCTCGGTGCTCAACTTTCTTCACAGTCCAACTCTCACATCCATACATGACTACTGGAAAAACCATAGCCTTGACTAGACGGACCTTTGTTGACAAAGTAATGTCTCTGCTTTTTAATATGCTGTCTAGGTTGGTCATAAGTTTCCTTCCAAGGAGTAAGCATCTTTTAATTTCATGGCTGCAGTCACCATCCGCAATGATTTTGGAGCCCCAAAAAATAAAGTCAGCCACTGTTTCCACTATTTCCCCATCTGTTTGCCATGAAGTGATAGGACTGGATACCATGATCTTAGTTTTCTGAATGTTGAGCTTTAAGCCAACTTTTTCACTCTCCTTTTTCACTTTCGTCAAGAGGCTCTTTGGTTCTTCATTTTCTGCCATAATTTATATACATGGTCTTACTTAATCCTCACAATCCTACAGAAGGTTTCTTATTTTATTGATAAATCAACATGAAATTGAAGGAAAGTGGAGTAATTTTGTCTGAAGCTAAACATTGTGGAGCCGTTTCTCAAACTGAGGCACGTCTGCCTCAAAAGAGTGATTGTCTCAGCACTGCAGTATAAAATTTAGCTAAGACCCTCTCTTTTCTGTGAGGTTTTTCTTAGCCATGCTGTTTTTTTAGAACCTTCTACTTCCTTTGAACTGTAGACTGTATAATTCAAATTATGCACTGGGGAAATAATGTGTTGCTGTTTATTGTTAGCAGTTTTTTATATGTATGTGTTCCATGTAATCTTCCTCAGATAACAGTGCAGTTTAAAAAAAAAAACTATCAGCAATACTGATAGTTTTGATTAGTTAGTGTTAAGAATAATTAGAATTTTCCCTGAAATACCTCAAAATCTGTTTAAGTCACCTTTCATGAAACAGTAGTGTACTATTGATAATATTTTGGTTTAATGGTTTGGATAAATTGGAAATTATGCATTCTGTCTCTGATGGTTCAAAGTTACTACCTTGACCATGACTTAAGTCTTTTTCCATATGAGTAAACCTGATTCAGTCTTCACTAGGAACTGAATCTGGCCATGGCAGTGAAGATGCCAAATCCTAACCACTAGACCACCAGGAAATTCCCAGGAATTTCTTTTAAATCATAATTGTTTGAAAATAGTTCTGTGTTTGATCATTAATAAGTCTTACATTTTCTAAATAAGTCTTACATTTTCTAAAATGTGTTTTCTATAACATTTTGGTGAAATTTTGTGCTTGCTTAAATTCAAAGTAAATAAATGCTGCTGGTTTTATAATGAAAACTCCAGAATTGAATATGTAATAAGCAAGAACTTGTTAGCAACTCAGACACAGAATCAGAAAAAAAAACACTGGCTGGTTTGTGATTTACCTTCACAAAAATACATTCTTTTCTTTTCTTTTTTAAAGATAATGATATAAGAGAGAGAGACCAGGGCAAGTTTAAGGCATGAAGCTGGGCACTCAAAGCTGGTGCTTTGGGACAAGACAGCTCAGAGGGATAGGATGGGGGCGGGTGGGAGGGCGTTCAGGATGGGGGGGGACACATGTCTGCCTGTAGCCGATTCATGTTGATGTATGGCAAAAACCATCACAATATTGTGAGTAATTGTCCTCCAATTAAAATAATTAATTTTTTTAAATATTTGAAAAAAATAGAGGTGCATACCTTGTTTTAAGGAAAGCAAATTTTTTTTTTCCATTTATTTTTATTAGTTGGAGGCTAATTACTTTACAATATTGTAGTGGTTTTTGTCATGCATTGACATGAATCAGCCATGGATTTACATGTATTCCCCATCCCGATCCCCTCTCCCACATCCTTCTCTACCTGATCCCTCTGGGCCTAGAAGTTTTCTTATATTTGGATTTTTTACCATCCTGAATGAAGATAATTATAGAGTAGTAGTTACCTTGAAACCTTTTTCTGAGAAGATATTTGGAATCTTGAAGGCTGATTTTATTTTCTTTATTTGCCTTTGTCTGTACTGGGTCTTGCTGTGTGTAGGCTTTCTCTAGTTGTGGTGAGGGAGGGCTGCTCTCTAGATGCTTTGTATGAGCTTCTTGTTGCGGTGGCTTCTCTTGCTGCAGAGCATGGGCTCTAGGGCGCTTGGGCTTCAGTAGTTACGGCGCACTGACCTAGTTGCCCTGTGGCGTGTGGAGTCTTCCTGGATCAGGGATCAAACCTGTGTCCCCTGCATTGAAAGGCAGAACTACTGGACCACCAGAGAAGTCCCTTGAGGCTGATTTCAGAGAAAAGAAAAATGATAAGTTGATTAAATGGTAATATCAGTAATTCATGTCTAATAAAAATATTATTTTATAGAAAATAAAACTTAAAAAAAATAAAACTTCTAGTTTTGTTTCATTTTTCTAGTTCTCAATGAAAGTGTGACACTTTCCCATCTAAATATATGTAAATTTAAATTTATTTAATAGAGTTTAAATGTATTATACTATAGGTGAAAGGTTAAGTGCTTATTACATAATTATTTTATGATCTGAACTCCCCTTTCAATAAAATTAAATTGTAACTCAGGGAAATAATTTATTCTCCAAGTGTGCAAATGCTCCTGTTTACTTCCCACTAGACCTTAAATAATTTTGTGCTTCTTAAATATGATTAATTTATTATTGCCAAATGGATTAATGGAACTTTTATAATGAGAGTTTTACTTTAACCATTAAAATCCACAAATTTTTTTATATACATACATGAGTATGTGAAGCTTTGAATTTGAAAGAGTTATCAAAATTGTTTGAGTATTGCTAAGTTGCTTCAGTCACGTCTGACTCTTTGCGATCCTATGGACTGTAGCCCACCAGGCTCCTCTGTCTAAAGGATTCTCCAGGCAGGAATACTGGAGTGGGTTGCCATGCCCTTCTCCAGTTTGAGCATTAGAAATAAACTAACATAACATTTCTTGTGTTTCAGGCAGTATTTTGAGGTACAGATTATTTCTTCAACTGTTGTAAGGAATTCTTTCAAAGCCACAGTTGTTTGCATTTGCAGTCATGTCACTAACTTTAATGTGCTTACTTCAGTGGACATGAATCCTGTAGAATTGTATGTGGCTGAAGCAGAAGTTTCAACAGCAGCCCTTAGAACATTCTTTATTTATGTCTTTATTATTATTATTTTTTTTTTGGTTGCACTGGGTCTTCGTTGCTGCATGCAGACTTTCCTCTAGCAGCAGTGAGTGGGGCTACTCTTAGTTGCAGTGTTCAGGGTTCTCATTGCAGTGGCTTCTCACTGCAGAGCACAGGCTCTAGGCTCAGGAGTTTGGTAGTTGCAGCACACAGGCTCAGTAGTTGTGGAGCACTCGAGTGCACAGACTTCAGTAGTTTTGGCATGCAGGCTCAGTAGGTTGTGGGTTTTGGGCTCTAGAGCACAGCCTAAGTAGTTGTGGCACACAGGCCTACTTGTTCTGCATCATGTGGGATCTTCTTGAACCAGGGATTGAACCCATGTCCCCTGCACTGGTGGGTGGATTCTTATCCACTGTATCACCATGGAAGTCCAGAATATTCTTAATTTTTGAGTTTTTGAACAAATTCCTAGCCTTTTCTAATAATCACTAAACAAAAAGACATCTGACATTGATTATGATTCTGTCCTCAAAAATTTTCTTATATTCCTTGTCTCTTGCTGATTGTTGTCAAATGTGTAGGCACAGTAATTTTTTAATGGTAAATTTCTCTTTGCCCTTGAAGAATTCTTTTCTGAAGCATTCCATATGCATCTATAATACTAATCTTACCCTTTGGTAAGATTTTATATTTTCACTTCTTATAATTGTATGTCTGTCTTCCTAGGATTTCTAACACTTGTATTTCTTTTACACTTATTGGATATGGTAGGTTTATAAAATATCTCAAAATTAAGCAGAAATAGGAAGCTCATCATAGACTGAAGAATACTGAAATACGCAAAGAAAAATGATTTATGGCAGTTTAACACTCTTGGTGGAGGACAGAGTTGACACATTACCTAGTAGTGTGGCATTGATGCATTTTTGACTCCTGTTAACTATTAATATAAAACTGTGGTCAGAAGTTTGATTGGTTTGAAAGTCATATGAAGGAACTTATCATTCATTTTAATTTTTAAAAAGACATGACTTGTTCTTGTTGGAGCTATGTGCATGTCTGTGTCCTTTACCCTGTCAAAGCTGAGATGATCACTTACCTTGTTCTGACTATATATGAAAGCTGAAACAACATGACAGTCAGTCATTCTGTACTGAATATGACTTAATGCTCTCCTTTGGTTGCAGCTACAGTTTATTACCTTGCCTCTTCCAGTTGCAGAATTCTTCATTACAGGATTAATCTTTTATTAGTGAATGTGCATTTTTTTTCTACTACTGTTGCTTCTCATTATTATATGATTTCACCAGGTTGTTAAAGTTACACCTTTGTGGGCCCTCTTCTTTTATCCTCCTTGCATAAACCTGCTTCAATTTGCCATATAGCAGCTTCTTGAGATGTGTCAAACTATGTGTAATATTTAGTGTACTTTGCAGTAAGAATTGCTTTGTATTATTACATGTTTATGGCTTAGTATCTTACTATTTATAACATCTTCCTATTAAATAATGAGGATAATACATGGTATCAGGAACATAACTCTTCAACAAGTTCATTGTAATTTTGTGTTAGGTGGTAGAATGAGATCATTAATTTGTCATGGAAGTGCCACATAGTGCTGGCGAGAAAGCATTATGTACCCAATGATTTTTGTTTTTGGTGGTGTCAATAGAAAATACCTCTCTGAGTGGAGTTTTCATGATGTATATAGCTCTGTGACCTCAGTGTGCTAGTTATTTAATGCCATAATTCATTGTTGAAGAATCAGCTTATCAACATATTGCAAGTTAACTAAAGGATTATTTCAGGTAATTTTGAATTTAGAGAATATTTTTAAAGTTCAATAGAATATATTTAACTTTTGTTTTTAGCTCATTATTTCAAATAATGTAAAGTGTTAATAGTGTAATAACCAAACATTAAACATGCATAGTACATATAAGAAAGGAACTTAGAAAACATCTTGTCCAATCTCCAATGCCATATTTCCTTCTACAGTGTTCTGACAAATAGTCCAGGCTGCTCAGTCATTCAATTCACTCTTGTGTCAGACAGCCCCTTGAAATGCTGAATGGTTCCTGTTTCTACTTCTTCATCTTGAGATAAAACCACATCTTTATGATTCAAGCATATTGATTATATATTATTCCTTCTATATGCCAAACCTTCAAACATTTGAAGATTGTTAATTGTGTTGGCAAATTGGTTAAACATGCCAAGTTTTCTCTTCATTCATTGTTATATGCTGGATACCCTTATGAATGTTCACTATTTTTTTAAGAGTTCCCTCTCAATGTGACATCCCGCTTAGGATACCACCTGGATGATATGGTTATATACAGTACACTCTGTCTTCACTTGATTGTACACTAGGTGAGACAGGTGTGTGTGTGTGCGTATATATATAGATATTTGTATATTGTGTATAGTATATCTAGGCTTAAATATTGAAGTAATTTTAGATCTAATGTTTCAGTTAATTGAAATTTTCTTTGCAGTTAAAATGACAGTTGATCCAACCTCATGTATGTCTAACTGAAGTTGTCATGTGTTCTCAAGGATAATTTCAATGAACATGGGGTTTGTAAAAATCTGACAGATCCTAACTGTAACTCAGCTAATGGGCAGCATTGTAGTTTATTTATAGCTATGCAATATAGTTATTAATAAACTAATTAGAAATGAGGGCAAATTGTACTATATTTTGTGAGAAATCATACTTCAGGACAAAGGTTGGCATTATATAATAAGTACCCACAAAATATTAACCTACTTACAATAAATACAATTAATAATGTACATAAAAGAATGAAATTAAGCTAATTTTCTATCAAAAAAAGAATTATTCATGAACAGAAAGTGGACAGCATAGATTTGATGACAGGAAGGTTGTATCTAATCTGAATTACTGAGTGACCTAGGACGCTTGCTCAGAGGGATTACAGAATAATTATGTTAATATGCAATTATCACCTCATTTCTTCTGTAGTAACCTCAAGATGTAGTGTAGTGAGGGTGTTATAGCAAGTGCTGATAGTTTGCAAAAATACTGATGTTTGAGATTTCTGAGACAATAAGTCTAGCTTGAGGCATATAAGTGATGATCTGTCATCTTGAAGACAGATCTGACCTTTGTACTTTTTTTTTAATGCTCTTAGTAGTATATAACTACAGGCAGTTATAGCTGTAGAACTCATTATGATTTCCTAGAACCTGAAATATGTTTTATGTAGATTTAAAATTCCATTTGCAGCTTTTCATTAAGTGTGTGAATTCTTAAAATAACAGTTTACAATTCAGTTAAAAGAAAAATTCTGTAGTTATATGATTACATGGAGGAGGAAACAGTGATAGTATTTAAACATTTAATAAAAAGATTCTAATTGATACAGCAATTTCATTGAAATTTAGAGAGGTCAAACAATATAATGTTAATTTGTTTATTTTAATTTAGTAGTTTCTCTTTTTTAAACTTAATGAATAATAGCTACCTTCAGATACGTCCCTTCCTTTGTTATGTTAACATAAGCTGGTATTTATAACTCTGTTATACTTATTTAACTACATAGAGATTGTTGAAAAATCTGTTTGAGAGTGTGTAAAATTAGTTTATAGGTCAAAAAATGCTTTCTTGCCTGGGTTCTCCTCCATAAACGTCCTGAATGTAGGGAAATAATTTATGATGTCAAAATTCTGGATCAGTGCAACACATATTAATGATCCATTGTTGTTTATTGTATCTTAATGTGATAGCTTTGAGTCTTAAATGCTGTTAAGAAAAAATGTATCTTGAATGTATCTTTTCATTTATAGAAATATATTCTGAAAATTAAGCCAGGAAAATTTTTTATGGTTGCCAAAATACTAGCTTACTTATTCAGTTTCTTAACAGCATATTTTTAGACTGATGTGATAGATTTTTAATATTAATATACTAATAAAATTTTTTTCTGAGAAAGAATAACTCCTCTGTTTTTGAGTGGAGATAGTCTATTGGAGACAAAGTGCATTTCACTATGTAGATGTAAAGGAAAACTTTGATTGTTAAAGACCTCATTTTATATTTTCACAATATTTAATTTTGTCTTTTCTTTTACTACATGTCTTTTGTATGTTAAAAATTTGTTATACATATATACTCTGTTTTTGAGCAAAACACTGTGTATCTTCCAATTGATGGAAGGTCTCATAAAGCCATTCTGGTAATGAGAGTGCCTTCTCCAGGCCTACACGATGTTCTCATAGTTGTCACCCTGCTGTTCAGGGGGCACCAGTGAAGTTGCTTTAAATGGGAAGCGTCTGTTCCATCTCTGAGCCTCTAACACCAGAACAGATGGGGGAACATGGAACATGGAAGGTCTTACCTCTGAGGTGGTAACAGTGAAGCCACTCATTAACACTGAATTTACCACTTCGTTAGCAACGTTGCTTCCTGTTGAGAAAAGCTAATATAGGCTTTCAGATTGACTGAGCATATATTTGTCTACCTCTGTGATTATAATAAGTTGGGATAGAAAGTAAGTGTCTTACAGGCTAATTTTTTAAAAAAAGATGTGTTGTCCATTTCTGATTTATGTGGTTGTTCCTATTTGGGCGTTTTACTTTTTCTACTTAACTTAATAAGAAACATCATTAATGAGTAGTAGTATGGCATCATGATTTGCTTTCCTTTTCATTGACATTTGCACACTCCTTCCTAACACATGTTTATGTGCTGCCCATTTTTAACTTCTGTGTATGTGATGTAGAAACTCCTGCTGGGTGCTGCATTAGCACCATTTTGGAGTGATATCATTGAATATGATCTTATTTGAAGTCTGTTTTTATTACTGTGGAAATTTGCCAATCTCAAAACAGAATTCTAAGACCTATGAAGGTCAGAAAAATAATTGTTGGTATAAGTTATAATGCCAAAGAAAGATATTTGTAGTATTTGTTGTATTAAAGAACATATCTTGTGGAAAGTATAAGGTCATATTTATAAGAGCTGCTTTAGTTGTGAAATAAGAAAATACGTAGAAGCAGTTCTTTTATTCTTTTAACTAGATTTAATGTTTTACAAAATATATACTTGGTACCATAAAATAAATTAGAAATTATGAACTTCATTGAAAATATTTTCATTTCTAAATAGCAATTAAAGTTCCTGCTGTTCTAAATAAAATTACTTATTATACAAATAAGAATACTATAAAAGAAAAATGATAGACTTTCTTCTTTATCTGAGAGCAGGAACTTTGTTTGACATGTTTGCTCCTGAACCCCTATTACTAGAGCAGTGTGTGGCACATAGTAGGGGCTCAATAAATATTTGTAGCATTAATAAATTATACTTAATACTAGGTGCAAAAGGAAAAGAAATACAGAATATTATGCCAGCACTTCAAATAATTAAATATATGGGGTTGCCAAATAGCAGGTTTGTAAATTGCACTTGATGATGATTAGATATTTTGAAAGCCTTGCTATAACTGCTGAGTTAAGAAATCAGAAACTTGATGGAATTTCCAGTATTTGAATGAGATACCCAAATTTCATAGGAAGAAAACTAGTTTTCAGAAACTTTTGAATTGATTTTGCAGTTGTGTTTTTATTCATTCACCACATTAGTGCTTTTTATTCAACAAATATTCCTGAGCACCTATGCCAAGAATCTTGTTAGGTTCTAAGAGTTCACTATCCCTACCCTCAAAGAGCTTACATTCTTCCAAGGTAATGCCTATATAGTGTGTCCATTTCTAAGAGCAAAATAAGAACAGGGTACAAGGAAATTCTTAATAGTAGGAGCCGTATTTATAGCCATGGAATGTATGTCTTCCAAATTTTCAGAAGTCTTCTTTTAAAATATTCTGCTGTCCCCTCATAACAGTTAAATATATTATCAAAAATGTTTAGTACCTATGGCTGATTCTTGTTGATGTATGACAGAAAACCACAAAATTCTGTGAAGCAATTATCCTTAAATTAAAATTTTTTTTAAATGCCTAGAAAATATTATCTATATTTTATATGAAATAAACTGAAGAATTTACCATACATTTATGATGCTTTCAGATTAGAGTAAAAATTTTAGATCATTGCAGTAGATTGTCAGATCATAAAATGGGATAACTTCCTGTTAGGGAATGCCTTGAATTTGGGGACTCAAGTTATGAAAGTTTAAAGAAACATAAAACTTCCTTGATTTTAACTTCACAAATTTAAAATGAAGGATAATTTACCTAAGGATAGAATGAAACCCAATGAATGAAGTGTTTTTTAAATTAGTAGAATTTTAGGAGAATGTGAAATACTGAGAGCAGAACAGTCTTATTTTAAATAAAAAAATACAGTTTTATACATTAGTCATTGTTGTTGATAGCACATAAGTACATTCAAATAAAGTTCTTTACTGATTGGTGTTTTGTTACCTTCCTCTGGAAATGGAGTTTTAAGTGACAAAAGTTTTACTTTTCTTTAATATGTAACACTTGACATTATTCTCTAGTGTAGAATGTCCACAGTAAGTTTACTTAGGTAGGATAATTTTCTTTTTATTAACAATCTCACATATTAGATTTTAGATTTTTTTCAGTCTGTAGCATATTCATTTATATTGTGTGTGTCTGTGTGTGTGTTTATGTTGCTTTGCTCTACACATTTTGTATATATATAGTTTGGGGGATGTTATTGCCTAACACAAAGTAAAAATTAACCTCTACAACACTAAAAATCTTTCAGTTTTTCAAAGTGTTTCTTCATTCTTGGAAAATTATTAGGGTCTTAATACAATGAGTAGAATTAAGCTACTAAAAATGTGTACTTTCAACTCTCCATGCGTTCTAAGGAAAATCTTTCTTTCATGCAAATCTAAAATTTTTTTTTCCATTTTCTAGACTAAATGTGTTAAATGGGCTTACCAACAATATGGATGATTTGAAGATAAACACCGATGTTACTGGTGCTAAAGAAGAACTCCTAGATGATAACAGTTTTATATCAGACGAAGAGAGTGGAGTTCATAAACCAAAAGATTGTCAAGCATCATTTCAGAAAAACAATACATTCACTTTGCCTGAAGAACTGTCAAAGGACAAATCTGAAAAAGCCTTAAGTGGAGGCCAGTCTACTCTGTTTATACATGCTGGTGCTCCTACTGTTTCTAGTGAAAACTTTATCTTGCCTAAGGGAGCTGCTGTTAATGGACCAGTTTCACACTCCTCCTTAACTAAGACTTCCAGTATGAATAAAGGCAGTGTTTCATTAACCACTGGACAGCCTGTGGATCAGCCAACAACAGAATCTTGTTCAGGTTTGAATGTGGCAGCCGATCTTCAGCTCTCTACACCACAGAAAGCAAGTCAACACCAAGTTTTATTTTTATTATCAGATGTAGCACATGCTAAGAATCCAACCCATTCCATTAAAAAACTACCTACCTCTGCTTCAATTGGTTGTGACATTCAGAATTCAGTAGGGAGTGGTATAAAGTCAGATAGCACTTTAATAAATCAAGTAGAGGTGGGTGAGGATAGTGGAGATTTATTGGTAAAAAATGATTGTGTCAGTACATTAACAGGAATTTCCTCAGGTACAGATGAATTTAGATCAGACAATGATACAAACTGGGATCCCCAAAAAGAGTTCATTCAGTTTCTTATAACTAATGATGACACAGTAGATAAAGCTCCAGTTCACTCTAAAATAGGTCTGGAAAAAAAGAGAAAGCGAAAAATGGATGTAAGCAAGATAACGCGTTATACTGAAGATTGTTTTAGTGATTCTAACTGTGTACCTAATAAGTCAAAAATGCTAGAAGTAGACTTTATGGAACAGAATGAAGACGTGCAAGCAATAGACTCGCGGACATATGCATTATCACAAGTGAAACCTGAATCAGCTGATGAAGACTTGGAATCTGTGGATACTTTTCAACATCTAATTTTTAACTCAGAGAAGTGTGGAGAAGACAGTTCACCTGTTCATACTAGCACTTTTCTTTCAAATACCTTAAAAAAGAAATGTGAAGAAAGTGATTCTGAGTCACCTGCTACTTTCAGCACTGAAGAGCCATCATTCTACCCCTGTACAAAGTGCAATGTGAATTTTAGGGAGAAAAAGCATCTCCACAGGCATATGATGTATCATTTAGATGGGAATAGTCACTTTCGTCATCTTAATGTCCCAAGGCCATATGCTTGTAGAGAATGTGGACGGACATTTCGAGATCGTAACTCACTGCTAAAGCATATGATTATTCACCAAGAAAGAAGACAGAAATTGATGGAGGAAATACGTGAGTTGAAAGAACTTCAGGATGAAGGACGAAGTGCACGACTACAATGCCCTCAGTGTGTATTTGGTACCAATTGCCCTAAAACATTTGTGCAGCATGCTAAAACTCATGAAAAAGATAAAAGGTACTACTGCTGTGAAGAGTGTAACTTTATGGCAGTGACAGAAAATGAGCTGGAATGCCATAGAGGAATTGCCCATGGAGCAGTGGTAAAATGCCCTATTGTCAGTTCTGATGTAGCCCAGAGAAAGACACAAAAAAAAACATTCATGAAAGACCCCATTATAGGATCATCCAAAAAATCAGCTACCTATATATGTAAGATGTGTCCTTTTACTACTTCAGTCAGGAGTATTTTTAAAAAACACATGGAGTACTTGCATTCATCATCATGCATTGATTCATTTGGCAGTTCTCTTGGACTTGATAAAAGAAAAAGTGACATAATTGAAGAACCTATAGATACTGATAGTCCTAAACCATTAGCTAAACAACAGTCAACATTTCCAAAGAACTCTGCTTTAAAACAAGATGTAAAGCGAACATTTGGATCATCCTCACAATCAGGTAATTTTTCAAAATTCCATAAACGGCCACACAGAATACAAAAGGCTCGGAAAAGCATTGCCCAGTCAAGTGTAAATGTGTGCAATCAAAACAGTTCTCCTCACAAGCCTGTTATGATTAAAAGCAGCATTGACCAAAAACCTAAGTATTTCCATCAGACAGCAAAAGAAAAATCTAATGCCAAGGCAAATAGCAACTATTTATATAGACATAAATATGAAAACTACAGAATGATCAAAAAATCAGGTGAATCATATCCTCTACATTTCAAAAAAGAGGAAGCTAGTTCATTAAATTCTTTACATCTGTTTTCATCAAGTAATTCTCACAACAATAGTTTTATTTCAGACCCTCATAACTCTGACACCAAAAGGTCAGAGAGCTTCAAAGACCACAGACGTGTAGCTGTAAAGAGAGTAGTTAAGGAATCTAAGAAGGAAAGTTCTGTTGGAGGAGAAGACTTGGATAGCTATCCAGATTTCTTGCATAAGATGACCGTTGTTGTTTTGCAAAAACTTAATTCTGCCGAAAAGAAAGATAGCTATGAAACAGAAGATGAAAGTTCCTGGGACAATGTTGAGCTAAGTGACTACACTACACAGACTATAGAAGATGAAACCTATCATGATATTAATCAAGAACATGTAGACTTATTCCCTCTATTTAAAAGCAAGGTGGAAGGTCAACAGTCCGGAGAAAATGCTACACTTAGTTATGATCAGAATGATGGCTTTTATTTTGAATATTATGAAGATGGTGGAACTAATAACTTTTTGCATGAGATTCATGATCCTCAGCATTTAGAAAATGCAGAAAGTGCATTGTCCAAGCATAGTTCTGTTTTTCACTGGACTGATCTGTCTCTTGAGAAGAAATCGTGTCCTTACTGCCCAGCAACATTTGAAACAGGTGTTGGGTTGTCAAATCATGTCAGGGGACATCTTCACAGAGCAGGATTAAGCTATGAAGCCCGCCATGTTGTATCACCAGAACAAATAGCCACGAGTGACAAAATGCAACATTTCAAAAGAACTGGCACAGGAACACCTGTTAAGCGAGTTAGAAAAGGTAAGTTTTCACGTGGATAATTTGGGCTAGTATGTCCATATTAGAATTCAAAGGATTTGAAGGTTTTGCTCAAATTTGGCCTTCATTAGAATCACATAATTTCATATTTCGGAGTTAATTTGTTTTGAGGAGTTCAATTTATAAAAAAAATCTGATGTTACTCTTAAAAAATTTTTTTTAGCTATAGAGAAGTCTGAAAACACTTCTGAACACACTTGTCAGCTGTGTGGTGGTTGGTTTGATACTAAAATTGGATTATCAAATCATGTTAGAGGCCACCTGAAAAGACTTGGAAAGACCAAGTGGGATGCTCACAAATCTCCAATCTGTGTTCTGAATGAGATGATGCAAAATGAAGAAAAATACGAAAAAATCTTAAAGGCATTGAACAGTCGTCGTATTATTCCTCGACCATTTGTAGCTCAAAAACTTGCATCAAGTGATGACTTTCTATCTCAAAATGTTATACCTCTTGAAGCATACCGTAATGGCCTAAAGACTGAAGCTTTATCAGTGTCTGCATCAGAGGAAGAAGGGCTGAGTTTCTTAAATGAATATGATGAAACTAAGCCAGAACTGCCCAGTGGAAAAAAGAATCAGTCTCTTACACTGATAGAACTGCTTAAAAATAAAAGGATGGGAGAAGAAAAGAATTCCTCTCTTTCTCCTCAAAAGATCCATAATCAAACTGCAAGAAAGAGGTTTGTTCAGAAATGTGTTCTTCCACTAAATGAAGATAGTCCATTGATGTATCAACCACAAAAAATGGACTTCACTATGCACTCAGGTAAGAGGACATTTATGACTATCTTACATAATTTAAACACAATTATGTTTACCTTAGTGGAATATGTATAGAAAATACTTTTTCAGAATCCTTTATTTAAGCTGCTTTTTTGCAGAACAGAGATTGGTTACACTGTTATTTCTATATAAGTCATCAGTTGATGTTCATCAGCATTGAAGTCTCTGTGCCTCATTTCTTGGTCACAGTGCAAGGTGAGAACAAAAGCAAAAACAAACAACTTATCTATAAAAATAAAATTTGTCCTGGACGGGTGATGGTTCTTTGGATGGGAGGTTGACATTGTTCAGAAGCACAGTGTTACTGAAAAGGCTGTCATATTTTTGCCAGTGCTCCAGAGTGATTTTGTTTTCAAGATTTTAGTTGTCCAGGTTTTCGTCCTGTGTAGGTCAAACAAACAGAATGAATTGGTGTTTGTCGTGTGTTGCCAGTAACCCAAAGAAACTTCTTCCCTCTCTAATTCCTCATTGTATTGTGAGATAGTTTGGTTTTGGAGGACTGTTGTGGACTGTTTGGGATTTTAGATTTTACAACATGTTCTATTTGAACAGAAGAGATGGTTTAACCTAGTGGTTGTGCACCCATAGTTTTTCCTTTTCAAAGGAATATTTTGTATGAGTTGGCAAGTGATGTAGCAGATAAAATTGCCAAGCTTTATTTAGTATTGCTAAGTCTGGTTTTAGACTAGAGAAACGTTGTGTCTGTATAGGTTTCTTTTGGATGTTAAGAATGCTGAAGATTAGTTTAGATGATAACCATAATTTTAGCCCTAGGTTAAAGGTAAAAGTGACTCGTCAGTGAATTAATAATGAATAAAATTACTATAATGTTGGTTTGTTTACTTTGGGCAGACATTGGGATATTCTAAATATTTGTAATGCAGATTTGATTTGAGGAAAGATTGTTTTGTATCGTAAGTGGTCTGAAAAACAATTTATCTTGTGTGCGCTTCTGGTTAATAGGGGTCTTTCTTTTGTACAAAGAGAGTTTCAGAGCTAATATTTCAACATTTTTCAGAGGGATAAAATATAAGCAAGATGTGGCAGTTATGTTGGCCAAGGTATAGTGCACTTCAGAGAGGGGAAAGTGTGTCTGTGGCTATCACAATAATGTTGAAAAAACCAGTTGAAATGTGTTGGGGGCATGAGGGCTGTCTGAGAAGATAGGAGTTACTTATTGTTTCAACATGTTTTCTTTACTGTGATGACTGAGATGTTAGCTTGTTGATCATTTATTTAGCACAAAGATTTTAGGAAAAAACTTCAGATCATTAACTTTCATTATTGATTGCGCATTCAGAGTAATGAACATAAAATGCCATGAATAAAATGTTGTGTCTAACAGCTGTTCAGTGGTGTGTTTTACCACCTTTTCTCCCAGCCTTCATCAGAAAGCCTAATTTAGTATTGAGCCTTTTACGGTTTTGTGGGTAAAACACTTTAATTACCACTTTGTCAACTAGACTTTTTAATTTTTTTTTTTATTGATAATGTTGTAAACTTTGAAACTTCTCAACAGAACTGTGCAATTCAAATCACAGGATTGTATTTTAGGTTTAGGAAATGATCTGCGTAACACAGAAATCTGCAAGAAAGTGATAATAGGTATTAAATCCAGAGATACTCAGGGGTTCAAGACACTCCTCTTCTCCCTTTCCAAAAGAGCATGGGTTGCCTCTAAATACTAACTACAAACTAATAATAGTTAACTTAATTTCCCCTCCATATCTTAAGCTAATTCAATGAACGTTTTTTAAAACCATCTTTATTGTGGTACTTTTCTTCACGCTTTTACCTAAGAAAATTTCACTTTTTGAAGTGAGAACTGGATTATAGTTTTCTTTTGAATGATAGGTATGCCTGTGAAGCTTAGAACATGTGTGCATTGCAATACGACGTTTACAAGTGCTGTTAGCCTGTCCAACCACTTACGCGCTTATGCACGAAAGAAGAGTGCTGGACTTTTGACTGGTACAGGTATGTTTGAACAGATAACACAGCAAGTCTGTTTGATACAATACACTTTTTTTTTCCTCACCAGACTGGTGCTAGTTCAGGTGATATTTATAGCTTTCTTTTGTAAGCAGCAGTTGAGTCTGAACACACATGAAATTTCAGCAACTTGTAAACTATTGGATATAATTTTAATTAAGTTATTCTTTTTCATTTAGCTCTTATTGGCTTGATTTGAGGAAAAAAGTAACCCAATAGAGGTGTGGAAACTTTTGAGTCTACATTATTATTATTGATTTTTAAATTATACTATTTTTACATTTATTTTTGTTAGTAGATTCTAGTAAGACACCTCTCTTTGGTAAAAAAGAATTCTAGTTTAGGGAAATGCTTTATTTGGCAAGGAAATTATAGTGAAATTCCAGATACATAGCTAGATTAGAAAAATAAGCAAACCAACAAGTCTTCATTAGTCTATAGATCAACTTTTTGAAGGGGCTAGCCTTAATAATGGCCTGTGTTTATGACTAATAGATTTTTCATTTAATGCCCCTAAGCTATATTTAACATTAATAAATATAGCTATGCACATAAATGTTACCATGCACATTTCTGTGTTATTTTTGGTTGGTTAGCCCAACCTTGCAGATACCTTTTCATATGGCTAGCTTGTGAAAATTTTATGAGCTTACTCATATGTAATACTGCTTCTTAAATCCTATAGAATGCCTTGCTCATTTTGTTTGTAGCCTTTCAAGCAGCCTTGCTTTAGCAAACTCCATCTCTCTGACATCTTAAAATACTCTCTTTTCTAAATAGATTTACATAAATCCTTTTGCCTAAAAATCTCTTTCCAGTCTTTTTATTTCTCTTGCTCTTTTAGATCACTGCCTTCTGCTTTCTTCTAGTTGTTTATCCACCTTTTTTATTCTTCCTCATGTCTTCCTATGGCTTACATTCAGTATGTTCTTGCCACCAAAGAAACACTTGTAGTCGCACTAGTGTCTTCTGCTTCTTTGCTTTATCCTGACTTAATATATCACTAACTTGGGGTGACTACTGACCATTCATATTAAAAGGAGGGAAGTAGAGTGAGCTTTACTTTACTGGATTAGTCCTCCTACTGTGACATTTTAGTTACTTCTAGCTTCATCAGTCTTGAAAGGTGATTGCAGACATTAGAGGCAGGGGATAGTGAAAATAAGAGGCCGTAGAAGCAGGAAATCATTATTGTTATCATAGCCACTAACTTGTATTGAACACTTCTATGCATTAGGCACTATGCTGCATGCAACTTACATGAATAACATTTAATCTTCACAACCACCATTTTAGTTGTACATATTATAATGATCTTTATGTTATAGGAAACTAGAGCTTTAGCGAACTTAAGCAAGTTGTGCAAAACTTACTCAGCTAATAGCAGACTTGAAATTTCAATCAAGGCTGTGTTATCCCGAGGCCTTTGTTTTTAATCACTGTTACTTACCACATACAGAGTGACAGCAGTGAAAAATCCTAAAAGTGAAGTTGGGTTCAAGGTGAGGAGCATTCTGGTGGAGAGTCTAAAATTAGAAAGAGCAGGGAGAGTAGTTCCCTGACTACTAGTAGAACCCATGACTCAGGTTCAGTTCTTAGTTGAAGAACTGAGATCCTGCAAGCTGCATGGTGTGATCAAGAAAGAAAGGGAAAAAAGAAAGAAAGAGAACATGCAGTCTAATACAGGCCTAGCCCAAGAAATGGATTGGGCCTGCATTAGATTTCAGAAGACTTTAAAAAATGTTCCATTCTGACTATTTGGGCACATTACATAAATATTCACTGGGGAGGATCTCTCCAGTCTAGATTTTGTAGTCCATTAAAAAATACTTTTATCTCATCTGAAAATCCTTCAGAACATAGTATTAATTGCTAATAAATAACTGATCATAACCTTCCATTGACCGAGGGTGCATTCTCATGAATATTTTATCTCCTAAAAAATTTCATTAGTTGAGAAAAAAGTAATACAGGATGAATGGGGATACATTTTTGTGGGCATCAAGAAAGGGGATGCTATGTTTAAACGTTATTAAATACTAACCAAAATATCTATCAGAAGTGTTAAAAATATAAAAGTGTATATTAGGCAGTCCTAGGGCAAAGAGAAGGGAAATGAAAAGATGAAGAAAGGTGGTATTTTCCACAGCCCCTATCCACTTTTAAGAAATATAAAAATTGCATAGTCCCTTGGAAATTCTGAAACATTTCCCCTGCTTTTAAAAATCTTGACCAATAGAGCTACACAGAAGATATTTTTTGCTGCTTATTCATGCCAATAAGTTTTTATCAGCTTTATTAATGTTTTTTGTTTTCCAAGTGGAGAATTCTGTATTACATTTATAAACTCCACATACCTATTCTCTTCTTCCATATCAGTTTCACTGGTAAAGCAATGGCCCCAGCCTATTATCCTGGAGGGTTCCACTGAGTTATTGTAAGGGATTCATCAATTTATATGAGTAAAAGGCATTAATTTTCAAGAATACATGGATGCTGTTTTGAGGAGCAAACTACAGAATCACTTTTTTTTTTTTAATTTATCTTAATCCAGGTATATCACAAAACTGGAACAATGCAAAGGGGAAATAAGTAGAACTGAAACCTCTGTTCTCCTAGTCCAAGCAGATTTGATTGATGTGTATTTTTAATTATGTGGCCTGCTTTGGAAGAAAAACCATAGATCCTTGATGAAATGATCAAAGCATGCTTTGATTCCTGTGGTAGAATAAACTCCCGAGCCTTCTTAGAAGCCACCAGCTCCTGGCCTTGTCTCTGGGAACTGGTGACTTTTTGAGATAGAGAAATATTCCATCTATCCTGAAGAGAATGAAAAGGATGCTCCTCCGTTTCTCAAATATTTATTTACTCAAATTTATTTATTTATTTACTTTATTTACAATTCATTTATTTACTCAGATACTTCTAATGTGATAGTTCTTGGTTCTTTTGGAGGTGGTTATTGACATTTTTGAGACTTCACTATGACCCCCATCCCAGAAACATGTACTTTATCATCATCCACAGATAAAATATTTTCCATATGTAGGCTTTATATATAGATGTTAACCATTGAAGGTTCTCATCTGTGGGCCCTTTAAACTAAGAAAGAGGAGATGCCAACTAAAAATGAAGTGGAAAGAATACAGAACTGGAAATCTGGAGCCCTAAGAAATCTTTGTGTGTGTATGTGTTTGTGTGTGTGTGTAACAGTTACAAGATGCCAGAATTATGTAACATCAAACTCATTTCAGTGATCACAAATTAAAAAAATGATCACAGATATAAATCCTAATTTAAGTAAAAGGAAATAATGAAGAAGGTAGGAAAGTTTGAAAATTAAGGACATGGAAGAGGTAGGCATACTTGGAACAGAGTTCAGTTGTCAAAAAAGAGTAAACTTCACAGATTTAAGTTTTGCCTAGAACTGACCTAGTTTATCATCCATTGGGCAGGTTCAAATAAATTGTTAATGATTTCCATGTGCCTTCAGTTGTGGATAATCATCGATGAAGCTGTTTTTTAGTGGATTTTTGTCTAAAGAGGCTATTTCTAAAGGGTTAATTTATATCCTACATTACTTTAAATTCAAGATATACTTCTTATTCAAGAATTTTTTTCCAGTTAATATAGACTGTGCTATTATTGGTAGACTTCTTTTTCAGATTTTGTTCTCTATAGATTGTTTTACATGTCCATACAAATATTTTTCCTGGTTGATTCTTTATATAGTCTAATAAGAACATTATTAATTTTCATTAAAAATTAGAAATTTCATGCAATTTATTTTAATGGTTTTGGACTTTTTACTTTATGGACTTTTGTGTTTAATAATCTTTTAATTAGTTAAATGATACCTTTTTTTATACTGGCAGTATTTGAAACAGTACGTTTACTAAGCTACTAACAGAGCAACTAAGAGTGCCTCTTCCACTCTCATAAGTGTACTGGATTGCACAGTAAATTATAGGGTCACTCTGGTTATTAAAACTTTTTAATATTTGAAATTATTCAAGATAAAGTGAATTCTGTCAACTTAATCTGCATTTGGAAATAAAAAGTTTTGAGGTCAAAGTAAAAGTGAATTTTTGACAGATAAAGAAAGGAAAATAATTGGAGTTCAGGTAGAGAGAATGTTGTGAAAGGAAATATATCTAAGATGAATGCATGTTTGTGATGCTTTTCTGTGGTAACAGCAATCTGTCATCTCCTGAAAAGAAAACATAACAGTGGTATTCAGTATTTTTATTGGAATTCCATTTTACATATTGACCCTGTATATTCATACATATATACATTCATACATATATGCACTTGTTCACTTATTCACTCACCTGAATTGAGTATGATATACTCTGTTGTATTCTTTCTCATTAAAAATGAATACTGGTCATGACCCAGTGAATTGATTTCTACCCAGTGAGAAGCCACTACCCACAGATTGGAGACACTTCTTTTAAGTGTCTCATTTAGAAACTAATCCTGATTAGAATCAACAATAATAATAGTTTGGAAACCATAACACTCCTCTGTGGCAGCAAGTGAATTTTCTTTACTCATACTCAAATGTTTATCTGTAGATCATATTTTTTAATCAACTGCTCATCTTTAGCATTTAAAGTATTAATAAATTGGGAATTTCTAGATACTTAAAATTAATGCAAGAAAAATAGTTTTACATATGCAGATATTTAGGAGGAAAGCTTCATTTCATTATCTTCAGAATACTTTCCATGATAACATTTTGAAAATAAAGCGTGATCATTGTTCTACAACAACAGACTCATCATTATAATTAAAGAATCACTTTTCCAATGAGAATAAAATAACTTGAATTTACACTCAGTCCTTTCAGTCAATACCACTAATGTAATGTATCTGCATTCTTTTTTAGTAAAGTCACTGTTTTATTTTTCATACCATCCACTTTTAAGCAAACCAGTGAATCAATATGTTACTTTATGTTCTCTAGGAGTTCAAGTTCTTTAGTCTAGGCCTCCTTTCAAGGGGAGCTGGGAATTAAATTGGGTTTGTTTTTCCTTGCTGCCTTATTTGTTTCATTGTTAGATAGAGCCTCAAAAAGAAAGAAAAAGAAGAAAAGAAAAGATAGCTCATGCCGGTATATTTCTTATAATGTTTAATATGGGTAAGAAAAATAAAAACACAGTCATATTCATTCAAAAAAATTTTTAATTATTAACTGTTGTACCAGGACTGTGCTAGCTCTGAAGCTGTAAAGAACTTGCACTCCAACTGCATAAACTTAATGATGGTGATCTGGTAGGACAAGGACAAATAACACTGTTACAGAAGGCTTTGTAAGGTTTCAGCTAGACCCTGAGTATGAAGGCTGAGTATCTTGAGGAAGAAGAGATGAAGTGTAGGACATTCCAGGTAGAGAGAACAACATAGTATGGGATAAAGGGATGGAATTTGGAGTTCAGGAGTTTTCCTGTTGGGAGAATTAGTTATAGGTGTTGGGGAAGATGATAGTTCCAGAAAGGTGGGGTTTGATACTTTGAGTGCTTGCTAAAAATGTTAAGAAGTCACTAAAGACTATTTTAAATAAGGAAATGACATATTCTAATTTGTGTTTTTAAAAGGTGTTCTTCATGACACTGAAAGATGGGTTTCTGTAATTTCTTGGCTATAATTTATCTCTGTGGTACTGCTCTTCATTAAGGGTGTATATCTATATATTTGTCTGCACGGTAATGTGTGATTTCTTCAGGATTAGCCACATAGTGAATTGTTCAAGTTGAGTAATTTTCTAGGTAATGGAAGACTAGTTGATTTCATCCTAACCACTTTGCGACGGTAGTGTTTCTAAACTGTTATCCTTATTTCCGCCTGAGTATAATTTAATTATTTGAGTATTTAGAGTCACCTTAACAGATGCTAATTGTCCCATTATACCAGCAAAAATTGGGCTGTTTGCCCACAATATGAAAAAGTAATTGGCTGATTCATTCACTAATTCAATTAACATTTTCTTCAAGGTGGTTTGTGTATTATGCTAAGTACTACAGAGATAAATTGGATGTTACAGTATGGTATAAGCAAAACACATGTTAAGTGCCAAATTATAAGTGTACATGAAATACTTGAGGAAGTTCAAATGAAGAAGTTCCTTTCAACTAGACTAGGGCCAAGCAAGGCTTTTGGAAATAGCATCTGATTTGGACCTTGAAAGATTGTTAGTTGAAATGGAAATGGGAGTCGGGGAAGGGAAGGAGCATACCTCTGAAGAAGCAACTTGAAACTGGGTGAGACGTTTATTGAAAATACTAAGAAGCAGGAGAAAAGGGAATAGAGTTGGACAGGTAAAGGACATAGAATGCTATTATAGAATGCTAACCCTTGGTGTTGGAATTAGTTTTGTTGAGCAGCCAGTAAAGACTTTTTTAAGTGAATTTGTGTGAAACTTTTAAAACTCCTTTTTAAATAAAAATTAAAGGATTTGGTGGGGAAGTGGAGAAATTGTAGGTAAGTTCATTTTAAGAGTCCTGATTCAGGGTCATGGCAGTTGGAATGTAAAGGAGGAATAAAAATGCATGGATAAGATTGTGGAAGTTAATTAAGTAGAACTTGGCAGATTAAGGTAGAAGAATAAGAGGAAAGATGGAGATGGCTCAGAGTTTTAAGCTTTGTTATTGAGAAGATGGTTATACCAGTACAGTTAATGAATCTACTACTGGGGTGTTTGGTAAGAGAAGGATAGCCTTCATTACTCCTCTGGCCGTCATTTACATAGCAACACATCGTTATCTAGCTGTCTACTGTTAACAAAGCAAACAGTCACACTTAACTGAATCAGTACATTTGTTTTTAGGAGAATGGAGCCTAAGAGTTTTGTACTGTTATAGCATAAAATATTTCTATTTTATGATGCCTGCTTTTTTACTGGTCATAGGTTATATATTTTAGGAATTCTATTTGATAATCTTTTTTGATCAATATCTTGTTTTTCATAAAAGTCCTAACTAGTCTCCTAGCATTCCTATTGGTTCTGTGGCTTACTCATTTTCTGAGTTTTGATTTTTTTTAACAGTTGACTTAATCTGAATCTGACAGTTTTTATGTTTGAATTTTTTAACTTGTCTGGTATCTTTATAACCTCAGTTCTCATGTTGTGTTTGCTATGATTTCTGTTCTAACATGAATCTCTTGAATACTGTTTATGAATATGAATTAAAATGTAGTAGATTTTATAATAATACAGTATGTTCCTGGCCAGACCTAAACTGTAGATAAAATCTACTTTAAGTGGCTTTATGGAAATAGTAAAATAATACACAGATTTTCTCTTTTGGAGGTTAGAACAAGAGGATGGCTTGATGAGACTGGTGGTCCCTCACTAAAGTAAGAAGTGGAAAAGTGAGATTTACTGTATCTTTGTTGTGTCTATAGAGTTTGAGGAATAAGGTTTGATTCTTGCTGTCCAGCACTTGAAGTGTGTTTAATTGTGGCCTTATCTATAAGTTAGCTAAACCAGAAATTACCTAGTCAACACTGTGTTTGATAATTGTTCAGATTTTGGCTGGAGTGTAAAAAATACTTCAAAATGATAAAAAGCTAAAAGATCTATTGAGATTGTGGATTTGTGACATTTAGATGTACTATTATAATTATTCTGAGCTCTATGGTGAACATGATTATATTAAAGATAATTTAACAAAATTTTAAATAAGGTCATTTCCTTACTTAACTAATTTTTACAGGAACAATCACTTAATTACTTCCAATAAATATGAAATGATAATTTGGAAATACTGACACTTTTAGAGACCAGGGAATGGGATTGTATTCACGTGATTCTAAACGTGATTTAGAACAGATTTGTCATTATGTGTTTTAATGTTTATTCCAATTTTAGGTATGTCTTAGTCTTAGATTAGAAATTGATATTAATAGTTCACAATACTGAACTATTGTGTTCAGTAAAACAGCATGCAAATCCAACCTAACTTAAGGAGAAATTTTAAGGTTTTTTTCTCATCTTTTACCACAGAGAGTTAATATATTTGCTTTCCTGTTTACTCTTAACTAAACAATAAGCAGTTTGTACCTGGGGTATTATTAGCTTTTAGCTTTTTGCAACCTAGAAAGACTAGTCTGCCTCCCATTTCTGTCTATAAAAATGTGTGATAAAGTTTCATATTTATGTTTAGCTTTCCCCTTTGCACTGATAATACTCAAATATTATTTTACTAGTCATTCCCTCTACTTTGAAATAGCAGAGGTTTCTAGATACTGAATATATGTACTTTTTCTTGTCCCAAGTAGATAACTTCTCTGAACCAAGCACATAAGGCTGTTGCTGCCATTAGTATTTATACAGCCTCGTACTTTGTAGGGCAAATTCAGGCCACTTGAGTCCTCTAGACTGATACTAAGCCATACGCTTGAAGCAAAGGAAATCTATTTTTCAAATATTTTTCACTTCATCCTCTTCCATGTAAACTGTTATATCATGTAGTACTTAATTAACTTTGCCATAATTGCTCTGTGATTCTAGGTTAGTTACTGTTTTTCATTATTGAGAATAGAAACTATAAAACTTAATGGAAGTAACTTAGGGCACTAAAAATAAATCCAGTTTTAGAGTGAAAATATCAAGGGAAAATGATGGTGAAAATATACTTCTGAGGTTGCTAGTTGTGAATTATATATGTTTAATTCCAATTGAAAGGGGAACATTGCTTTCATAACAATGAACTACTTAAGCTGCTTTATATGTACATTTTGGGAATAATGACTGATTTGTTTATGGCACTGGTTTGTTTATGGTTTGTTTTTGGTAGGTAGGACCAAAGAGTTGGTGTTGGGAGTAGGGAGGTCCTTTCCATTTTTAATGGGCTACAGAGAGTGGTATTTAACAGTTTTTCTCTTAATAGGGTTTTTTTTTTTTTTTTTTTAATGGGCCAAGAGATTGAGAGGTGGAACTGAGGTCAGCCTTTCTCATTTGGGGTAGTTGCTATTCATGATCTAGAACTGGCTACATAATTTGCAAGATATAGTGCAAAATGAAATTATAGTACCTCATGTTCAGAAATTATTAGGAACATCCAGACTAACAGCAGAGCGTTGAACCATGTTTGGGATGCTGTGGGACTGCACAAGTTGTACACCCACGAAGTCTATCTTTTATAAGTACTTCTTGCAAAGAGAAAAGTATACACTGAAGAAGAAAGAATTTAGGTTCTCAACAAATGATTTCCCCAAACCCACATCCCTATTTTATACAAGCTAACATGTTTCTCTTCACCCCCTTAGTTGGGGCTGAGGGAAGGAAAATGCCGTTTGCACAGTCTTTTGTGTGCTTGGAGCTTACGGGCCTTGAAGGATAATGGCAGCAACTAGAATTGAGTTTGTTTATCCATTTCACACTTCTGCACCTCTTGGAACGTATGTATCTTCTTCCCACATCACCACTGGCATTACCTCCGTCATCAGCTTGTTAATGGTGCTAGGAATGGAATGTGGACTCATCTGTTCATGTCATTTTTACCCCTGCTGTTTTCCTGAATGAGCTCATGACTACCGTTGGCCTGCCCACCTTATGCCGGTCAACTAGATGGAGAAGAAATTTTCTCTAGAAGGGATGTGTGTGTGTGTGTGTGTGTGTATACACACACACTCTAGAATGCCTCTTATTCTGGATGTGTGTAACATGGCCCTTGTATTAGGTTTGACTTTACCCTAAATATGCCACCAATCAGGTAGGAACAAAACAGATGAAATAGGGCTTTTGACTAAATGGGTAGGGAATGATGATAGCAGATAACAATATTTTGGTGATGAATGTTAATTTAGTTACAATGTTAGTTCTTTACCGTAGAGGCTTCAGATGTTTTTAAGAAAAAAAACTTCATTCTTTGAGGTCATTTGTGTAGTGAATTAAAAAGAAAATGAAATTCACCGAAGCAATTATGTATATACTGGGCAGAAAGGTGGAAGTGGCAAAAGGACTTAGGTTAGAACCCAAAGTAAATTACTTTTCTTCTGTATATAAAGCTAATGTCTCAGAAAGGAGGCTTGAATTTATCATATTATTTATTGATTTGCTTTTCACTGGTCCAGTTTAGTTCTTTAGACACAGCTGTTGTATTTTGTAGTATAGCAGTTGAATGTTCTTTTTGAGGGCTCATAGTCTGTTGTATTTCTGTCTCATTCCTATTTATAAAAACAGTTAGCTGTTTTACTGAAAGGTGTATTCTAAAAAATATTTATATGACCTTACAGCTCAACTTAATTCATTCTTCTTACCAGTAAAATATTACTACCAGTAGCAATGTGGATCCTTTATAAGTCAGATAACTGCAAAGTTTTTTTTTTATAGTCTAATGGTTAAAATTGATCACTTCAAACATTATCTGCCACCCTAAATAGGAAGATTTGAGTGATTGGGTTTATTCATTTCTGAAGAAGCAGTTATACTCAAGGAGGAAAAAATTAAGAATTTCCAAAAGTAATTTAGTATTTTTTATAAATTTCAAGTATACAAACAATGCTAGATTTAAAATACTTTGAAACAGAAAAACGGTATATGTCTGGTTTGGTTTTTGACAGTAACAAATGAGGGCAAATAAAATTGTATTGTAAAGGAAGCCTTTGTATTAATATAACATTATCTATTGGGCAGATTATTCATATAAATAACTTCAATAAACTTTTAGTTTGTTGTCAGAAATATTGATGAGCCCCATTATACTAAAACTGACTTCTGTTAGTGATGTTGTTTTTAATGTTCTGATGATTTCTGGTACAGTCCAGAATGAAATGGCTTTTCCCTTGAGATGTAATAAAATCTGTTTTGAGAACATTTGTGTAATTGTCTTGTTTATACATCATCTTTTTCATTTAGTGCAACATTTTGTGTTAATCATCTTTTTAATGTAGAGATTACCATATATATGTCCCTTTTGTGTGCATGTTAATAATATGTTAAATATTCTTACACATTTTTCTAAAATTTTGGGTAGTATTGTAGGGGTGACAGTTGGATGTTGTTATTAGAAAAAACTATTCCTGTTAAATGTATTCATATTTTATGTTCTAACATAAATGACATTTCAGGGGATAAGAAATTTAAAAGTGATGACGGAGATATTAAGATAATAGAGATATTTAGGTGTAATTACCAGAGGCCCCTGGTTTTTAATATTTTAACTTTATGGACAAGTTTCCAAGGATTCTCAATACTTGTTATTCCCTAAACTTGCTTAGAACTCTTAAGTACTAGAGATTCTCAATCATATGCTGACAGAGTTGTCCTACTTTCCAAAGTCATAATACCTTCAAATATTAGTTACAACAAAAACTATGGTATTCTCATTTAAAATTTAGATCTGATCATTCATAAGACAGCTTAAACTTCAGAGTTTCTAGAATTCACATAACATCAAAAGTCAGAAAAATTCTTGTTTCCCTCTGTTAAAGTCAAAAACATTTCTACACCTCTGAGTAAATATTTCCAGTTCCATTTTTTTAAAGTATCACAGCATCTAAATGTAACTTAAATGTTTTATAACTGACTGGTAAATCATTCTTTTGCATACTTCCCCATCACCCTCTGTCCCTTTCCCTCAATTTGCTTTACATACCTAACATTATAGCACTCTGTGAACAAATATTTAAAGAATTGTTACAGTATATGTTATTTGTATCCTACAGTAATTTATTTACATTTTAGAAGAAATTTGAATACAATGTGGCAATTTTGACAACCCAGCAAGCTCATCAAAGATTCTATCTGTAATCTCATGATATACCAAATGGTTCCCCTGTTCCATGTAACAGAGACAGGGATTGTGTGCGGTTTACCTTATAGAGGAGCTGACGTCTAGTAGCACTTAGCCCTTTTTGAGTTCCTTAAACTCTTGTAGTGTATGAATTTCTTTGAAATTCACCTAAATTCAAATTGCTCACCAAAGCAACTGAGAAGAAGAATGTGCTGATTAGAGAGTATGTGTTACCTCATTCTTTCTACTGGTTGTGAAGAACCTAGTTTCTACATACAAGCTAGACCGGCAAGTGAAGAAAAGTGTGACTGCTAGCAACATGTTCATTTAAATAAATGATGCAGAAGTGTTCTACAGGAACTGTAGTGTATATTACACAGCAGTAGAACAAATTTCTGTTCATATGCTGTTTAAATGTCAAAGGTTAAATTACTGGGTTTTTCTTTATTTTCCATTGCAGAAGTATTCATTGAGTTCCTACCATGTGCCAGGCTCTTGAATGAGCTAACTAATGAGAACCTTGTAAGATTTTTCTGTTCCAGATTTTGGTTGTTTAGCTTTGAAGCAGCCATTCTTAAATACTTAACTTGAATTCCTGTAGTTCTTTACTTATTAGATTCTTCTTCTGAGGATAAACAGAGAAAGACTGTGAGACCTAGATTTTTCTTTTAAAGAGGCAAGTGACAGGAAGCAAAAGACAGTGGCTTGAATGAGATTTAGGTTTCTCATGGTTTTTAATTTTCTATATGACATTTCTGTTAGCATTGCCACTTGACTACTGTAAGAAACAGTAGTCTGTTTACTGGTTTTGTAATAGTAGCATCTGTTCTTTTGGAACCTGGACTTTGAAAACTCATTTCACACAGTCATTGAATAGCCAATTCCTATTCTCTCTTCCCTAGAATTTTTCCAGGGCATTTCACATGACAGGTTAACAGAAGAAAATTCATTTGGACAACTCTTCTGTTACATTTGTTTCCCTTCCCCCTTGGGCCCCTAGAGATAAATTCTTACCATCTCTTCCTGCTAATTGACCAGCAGCACCCTGGAATACTATCATCACTTTGTCCAAAGGAATGGTGTAGTTGTATTTAAAGAATAAAATGTTATGTCCCGTCTGTTCCTACCTATAAAAAAAATCTTTTTTCTTTATTAAATTAGATTTTTAAAAATAGGAGAAGTCAAGTAACAGAAATTTCAAGAACAGTTAGCACTAGAATTTTGATGCACTTTAACATAAAAATCTTTTTTTTCCCCTTTTTAATCACATTTTTTAAATAGAAAATATAAAATGAAAATGTAACAAATAGTCATCACTTAACTTGTGGTCCATTTGTTAACTTACGTGAGATAATCTGGATCTATATTTTTCTAGTAAAATAGAACATATGCTTGTGTATACAATACAGATTGAGTTTAAAAATGAAAGGTGAGCATTCTTTGTCCTTTCAAATGTAGGGCTAGCTTATAATTTTAGGAGCTATTTATTATAAAATTCAAAATAAATTGCATTGAACTTTTTACTAAGTTTTCAAAGTATGTGAAATCTGATTAATGGAGAAGTAATCAAATACAAACTTGATGATCTTATATAAGACGTTATAGTTTTCCTGGAAGTAAGATTTAACCAGATGTTAAAATAATGCATATATGATTGTAAGAGAAAAGATTGCCATTGCTGTGGTAATTGACCACTTTAGTAATTTCAAATTATTTTAGTTTTATCTTCTCAGTTCTGATTTGGTATGGTAAAGCATTATTTGAAAAATGAGTACAAGAAGAGTATATGCTGAAAATATTACTGCTGTTAGAGAACCAGCTGCAAGTTAGTGCATGCTTCAGGGAATATAAATGAATGCAGACATTTTCTAACTTGATTTAGATGGTCTGACCTCCCAAGAAGTATCTGTATGTATGTATGTATGTATGTATACTTAGAATATATAAGAAATGTTAAGTCTTTTTCTTCCCCTTTTTAGCCTTAGATTGTAAGCAAAAGAAATCAAGGTCAAGATCCGGAAGCAAGAAGAAACTTCTAACATTACCTCATGGTGCTGACGAGGTTTACATTCTCCGATGCAGGTATATGCCTATATTACCAAATCTGCTCAGTTTCTTCAGATTTTGCTTTGAGACGTACTAGTTATTTTATTTTAGATTTTTAATTTGTGACTGAAGGTGCATTCTCAAAAATCAAGTTACAAATGAACTTTCAGAGACAGACTTAAAATCTTAACATGGCTCATAATATGCTGTACTTCAACAACTAATCAAGTTTTTTATATTAGCAAAGGGCCTCTATGATACTGTGATTTGTAAAAGTGGCTTTTTTTGTTGTGTTTTATTCGTGTTCTTTGTTTGCTTTAATTTGATGTTTTTCAAATTATCTTGAATTCCTGCTTATTGGAAATATATTTTCTCTCCACTCGTACTTCTGAGTGTAGATATACAGACTCATTCACACTTCCTTCCATACTCATCCTCACGCAATTTAAGGAATTCTAAATTGAGGAGTGCATTTTTTTCTTTTGAAAAAAAAAAAAGTGCATTTTGGAATTAAGATGTGTAGGTATTGAGACCTTTTAATTAATTTTCATAGTAATGTTCCCATCTCTGCAGGTATTACTGGAGTTAGTATGAATTGGCAGTTTTGATATTACATGTTATCATTTTGACCTCACAGGTATTTAGAAACTGTTGTCAAGAACTATCTTCAGTATAAAGTTTGCCGTTTGTGTTTATGAATTTTATGGGAATTGGGTTTTTTGGGAAGGGAGAATTGGTTTTAAGTAAAGGGAATTGGTTACGTTAAGTAAGAGAACTGTTAAATAAAGGGAATTGGTCATGTTAAGAGAACTGTTATCAACTTCCTCTGTAGGTTTTGTGGCCTAGTCTTTCGTGGACCGTTGTCTGTTCAGGAAGACTGGATTAAGCACTTACAGCGACACATTGTAAACGCTAACCTTCCACGGACTGGAGCTGGCATGGTGGAAGTCACATCACTACTCAAAAAGCCTGCCTCCATTACAGAAACTTCATTTTCTCTACTAATGGCAGAAGCAGCTTCATAGAACAAGAAAACCTTTTAAATAGCAAATCTGAATTGGATGTAAATTTGAAATTCTTTGTCTTTTTTTTTCAAAGCCACATTAAATTATCCATTTATAAATACTAAAGCAGGAAAACGGGGAAAAGTGAATGACAGTGACATCAGAGCAAATTGAGTACTTCAAACAGTAAGTAGTCTCTATATTTTATATAGGATGAAAAAGGTGTTTCTAAGGTTTACTACATTTAGTCAGTTAACTGTTCACTCAATGAAAGATCAGTACATGTAAGCAGTCATTAATAAACTGTTAGACATGGATACTTAAAGATAGACTTATTGGAAAATTATGTTTTCTGCAGTGTTACCAGAATCAAGGTTCTGTTTATTCCCCACAAGACTTGCGTTGAAAAATATTATATTTTGTTTGTATATATTTAGTGTTTTGTATAATACCAGGAACTGCTAACTAAATTTACTCAACTTAGGGCATTAAATATCATGTACTTCATAGTTTGAGACTGTTCACTCAAATAGGGCAGAGTACTATTCTATCTAGACGTGTAAGTGTTTTTTTAAAATCACATGGAACGGTTTTTTTTTTTTATACTAAAAAGTGGAGGGAGATTTGTTTAAACAAGTATTTCTAAAAGAAATATGTACATAGTCCTGGAAATTATTTGTGGTAAGGAAATATTCTTTACTCCAGTTGCATTTCTCAGACAATAAAGTGGTGCATCCATGCTACCTCCTACTTTGTCAACAAAGATGCTATTTACCCTTTACATTTTTGTATCATAATAGATTTTAAAAAATCTAATATTCTTTATTGCAAGACATCCTTTTGTTAACAGATTTGTTTCTTTTTAATGTTTTACCTAAAATTTGACATGCTTACAGGACAGGTTTGCCTCTTTATTTAACATTGTAGAAATGTAATTAATAAACAATGCTCACTACACGGTTTAGAATAGGCTTTCTCATTTATAGTCTCTTCCAAATTTGATCAGTTAACAAAACTTAATACACCAATTGAAATATTTCTATATATGATGAGAATGTTTACAATTTAAATTTTAGAACTTGTTTTGGATGTGATTATATGTACGAAAATCATGTAACACTATGCTCATGCTAAGAACCGACATAATGGAATTACTGAAATAAATGTGCTGTGAGGAATGGAAAATATGGTGCAGATGTCTTGGTCATGATAAATTGTGATTCTCCTTTTAAATTCCTTCCAAAAACAGATTAGTTCTTTTAATCTGAAATCAGATTCCTTTACAAATAACAGTTTTTGTATGCAAGCACCATTTCATTTTATTTCATGTAGTATGGCTAATACTATAGTTGAAACAAGGATATGCATTGATACTTTTCTTCGTATGTAAATAAAGTTAAAAGCAGTTAAAATGAGTATTTTGGTAGAGTATATATACATACCTCACTGCCAGTGAAATTGCTTTCCTATGATATATCTCCTTACCAGAAAAATCTCTAAATAAAAAAAGACTTAAGAAAATTATAATGTCTATAGTGTGAAACATTCTTATTTTTATCACTGGTGGAAAGTGTCCACTTGAGGTTGTGTTTCATTTGATTTATGTTGTTTATGCATAGCTGGTTACTTAGTCACTCACTTGATATGTAAAATTAGGAAATTGAATTAAATGAATCATTCACAACCAATGGTCTCCTGATCTCTGGAGTATATACTAGATAGGAAAAAGTATTTGTACTTGTATAAAGTTATTTTCATTTTTCCAAAGATGTAATACAAACTGTGTATGTCTCTATAATGATGAGTCAGTCTAGCCAAAACATCAAATTTCTTAACTTCTGACTGAAAATACACCAAGTCTGGGTTTACCAGTATTCTCATGTTAGGTTTCATTGATATAAGTATATTCTATATTCAAATAGAATATAGTTTTTAAATTGGAAGTCGTACTACTGCATAGCAAATAGTGTTCAGAAATTAAGTGGTAAAAAAAAGAATCCTGGCAGGAAGACTAGCAATCACCAGAGCCCCTTTCAACTCTAATTTTTATAGTTCTTTGTTTAATTTTATTAAACCAGCTGTCAAGCTGTAAGAATACAAGTAGAATAGGTAGTTTGACCACAGATTTCATAAGCAAACTTAGATTAAATTTTTTACATTAAACTATTTTTAAAACAATGTTTCTTCAGGATGTAAGAAAGAATTAAATTATCAAATAAAGTAATTCAAATTGGAAACAGTAAGCCAGAGGGATTCCTGAAAAGTAAATTAAACAAAGAACATTTCTCATAATAAAGATACTTGGGTTACAAAAATTTTTTAATTTCTTGGGGAGCACAGTTCATCTTTCATTTGGCAACTAGAAAGTTAATGATATATTTTCATTTGCCTTCCACTAAAAAATTATAAATTGTTGTTTTAAGTTATATGGTAGACTTTCATGTTAAAACATGTGCTACTTCAGTATTCAGTATTGTCAAATTGTCTTTTACAGTTATTTTATCATTGATAGATATTTGAGCTTCTTTTTCTTTTTTTAAATAGTATTGATTTATTTAACAGCATCAAGACAAAAAAAGTTAACCTCTTCGAATTAGTATTTTCCACTATGCTTCTTTAGAATAGATTAGAACCATGGCATAGCTAATACCTCTATTTTAGATTTCAATTTAATTAAACAAGTTTTTTTATGGACATACATATAACCTCTCAGGGACTGTACAGTTGAAACATACTGATCCAAAATATAGCTTTGATTTTTTTTTTCTTCACTAGGAAAGTGTAATACCTGCTCATTTTAGAAATATTTAGAAAATGAAAAAATTAAAAATGGGTAAAATCACTTGTGGTAGTACTACTCAAACACATTTATTGGGTTGACCAAAAAGTTCATTTGGATTATTCCGTAAGATCTTACAGAAAGCCAGAACAAACTTTTTGGCCGATCTGATACTTTTAACAGCTTGTTATGTTTCTTTCTCTTGTCTTATTGTTTCAATGTAGTTATAAATGTAATTATTATAATGTATCCATCCCACTATCCCATTTTCCCAAGTTTATTTGAAATATGAGTGCTGCATTGTATAGACTAATCTTTGATACTTGAGCATTTTCTACCAACAGCAACCAGTTCTTTGATTCTCCAGACAATAGTTGGGTGTCCAACAGTTTAAGTCAATTCTGACATTAATTACATGGAGTTAATGTCAGACTCCATGGGTTAAAGGGGTCAGTCCCAGAAGACTACCCATACTTCAGATGCCAGTCACAAATATCGGGTCACCCATACTTGAGACAACTGGCTATAGATCAAAGGTTTCCATGACTGACTCTTCAGGTTTGATAATTTGCTAAAATGGCTCACAGAACTCAGAAAAGTACTTGACATTACCAGTTTATTAAAAAGAACATAACCCAGGAACAGTGAAATGGAAGAGCTGCATAGGGCAAGGTATGCTAGGAAGGAAGATGGCATGGAGCTTCTATGCACTTTCTGGGTGTTCCACCCTTCCAGCACCTTGATGTGTTCACCAACCCAGTAGCTCATCCCATAGGGGGTTATTATGGAGGTTTCATGGTATAGGCATTATTGATTCAATAATTGGCCTTTGGTGATTAACTTACTCTCCAGCTCCTTTCCTCTCCCTGGTAGTTTCGGGAGGTGGTGGGACAGAAAACTCCAGCCCTCTAATCATCATGCCTTGGTCTTTCTGGTGACCCACTCCTGTTCTGAAGCTATCTGGGGGCCTGCAGCCACCTCTGGTGTCATTACCACTTAAAAGACACTTTGATCACCCTGGAGATCTTGAGAGTTTTAGGCAATATGTGCCAGGAACCAGGGACAAAGACCAAATATTTATTTTTATGTCACACTAGATATAACACTTCTATGAGACAAAAACTAGTCAACATCAATAATATTTCAAACCATGAACTATAATTAGCATTCACCTCTGGTATGAAAGGTAGCTATCCAGTTTATTTCAACAATGGGAATTTGGTGGGGGTTTTTTTTTGAGGGCCAGTTACTGATGTTTAGTCAATAGCTCATAACTGATTTCTTGGTTCTTTAGCCTATGTTATAGACATAGGTACAACATTGTTCTTTCTTGATTACTTTGATGACAAATAATTAAAAATTTTTAATTGCTTAGGTAGACAACAATAATAAGTGAAACTTAGCTGATACCTCATTCTTAAATTAAGTCAGAAGTCAAGATAAACAGAGTAGTTATAATCTAATGTTACAGTTTTTCTTTGTTATTAAAGTTTTAGACAAAGTTTTATACATTCTCCACATTAAAAATTTGTCATATTTCTATTATAGTCTTGTTATTCTGTTTTATAGACTATTCCTTTAAAAAAAAAAACACAAGATCATGCTGTGTAGAAATTAACCATTTATTCTCTTAGCTATAGATCCATAAGCATTTTCATACCACTAAGTATTATTCTTAAGTATGCTTTAATTTTTTGCATAATGTACCATCATACCACATATTGCACCTCCATTGTTGATCATTTTATGTTGTCTCTAGGATTTTGGTATTATAAAGAATGCTTCTGATCAACATTCCTATAGTGCATTGTACACTATACACATCCAAAATTATTTTTAGGATGAACTTCTAGTAGTAGAATTGATAGATTAAAGAGTTGGATATGGCTCACACATTTGAGGTTTTATATATGAATGTTCCAAATTGTTGTACAGAAGGGCCATATAACTTGATGCTCCTGCCTGCAGCTTAAGAGTATGGCCTACAATTCCTCTTGTCCTTGCCATTGTAGTCTTTAAAAATTACTTCAACTCAGATTTTATAATAGACCAGTGGTATAATAGGGAGCATAAGCGCCCTTATACTCCATAGTCTTTCAAGAGATCTTTGATTATTATTTATTCCAAAAGCTTGTTTGTGTATCAATATGCATTCTTCTATAAGTTCCACAGCACTTCTCAGATACTCAAATTGGGCCATGACCACCACAACCACCACCACCACCACCCCCTCGTCCCACCTCCAGAAGTAAAGAATAGCTACTTTGAAAGTATTATGTGTTGCCATGTCAACTTTCAAGTGGTTTATATTTTTATTATAATTTAGGCGAATTCCCAAAAATCTTCTGACATAGGTTTTTTTAATATGGTAGAAAGAAGAGATAGTGTGAAGTTGTGCCTCTTGTGAACAAATTGGTAAAACAGATGATTATTTGTTTTTTAAAACTAGTATTTGATTTCTTAAAGATAAAACCTAGAGAATTAGTTCTTTCTTAAACTATTAAGGTCATCCTCTGAAATTTTACTTTTCTACTGATGAGTTTGGCAGATTTCAACACATACTTTAAGTAAGGAGCTTTTAGATAATGTTTAGTCCCATTTATAACTTAAAACTTAAAAAATTTTTAAATTTCATTTATGAAGTCAATATATTGGTTCTGTTTTGAGAATCTTAGTACCCTAATTTAAAACCTTCTCAAGTATATAAATATATAAATACAATAAACTTAATAAATATGCAGAACCTTAAATTCTCTTGAATATTTCAATGCCTCGTATAACTTGCAAGTCAAAGTTGACTATGCAACTACACATTTTAAGTAGAATTTGGAGAGTTGAACTATAAATCTAATAGGCCAGGTTTTCTTTTTTTTATTATAAATTTATTTATTTTAATTGGAGGCTAATTACTTTACAGTATTGTAGTGGTATTGCCATACATTGATATGTCTTGCCAGATTACTATTTGATCTAAAGTTCTAAGCATATGACCATTTAAAGAAATACAGATTCTTTACCACAGAGCCACCTGGAAAGCCATTTTAATCACTACAAGAACAGAATATAAAACATTGCCAGCACTTCCAGTTCTCCACCCCAATTAAATTCACCCCTTCCCATTCCTGTTATTCTGACTTTTCTAATATACAATTTGATCTTCTAAGAATGCAGTTTAGTTTTGCATGTTTTTTCTTTTACAGAAATGGAATTAATACCATATGTATTCTTTTGTGACTCGTTCCCTTTGGTTAATGTTATCTTTGGATTTCATCTCTATTTTTCCCATAGCTGTAGTTTATTCATTTGTTGTTGTATATTATTACATATCTATATATGACACCATTTAATTATTCATTTTATTATTGATAAACATTAAGGTTGTCTTTGCATGTTTTTTGACTTTTAAGAGCTGTGAAGCTATGAACATTCTTGTCTGTCTTTTAAACATCTGCAGGTTTCTCTAGGGTGGTATATGCCAAAGAGTAGTTTTTTGATCATAGAGTATATGCCTCTTAGACAAAGCCAGACTGTTTTCCAAGATGATTGTACACATTTATACTCTCATGTGGAATTCATAAGAGTTCTTGTTCCTCCCTGTCTTCAATGATACAGTTGTCAGACTTAAATTTTTACCAGTTGGTGAGTGTTAATAATATTTCATTGTGAATTTAATTTACATTCCCCTAATTTCTATCATATTGAATAATAACCTTTTTTATGTTTGTTTATTTTTCCTCTTTTGAGAAATAAATTGACAAATTGCCCATTTTTTTCTGTTGGAGTATCTGTATTATTTCATATTGATACTTAGGAATTCCATTCATTCTTAGATTATTATGTGTTGTAGATATCTTCTACTTTGTCAGTCTATTTTTACACTTGTAAGTATAGTGACTGTTGATGAACAGTTCTTATAATTAGATACATCCTTTTGAATTTCTCAAATGTTCCTATTTATCTAAAGATGCCTGTGTTATCTTAATTCTTGAAGGATATTTTTATTGGCTATAGCATTCTATCTAAAGTGGCAGTTATTTTCCCCCTGCATATTGAAGTTACCATCCACTATTTTCTGCCTCAGTCTTGGAAGTTCATCTGTTACTCATTTTAAAATAACCTGTCCTATATTTTTGTAGCTGCTTTCAAGATCTTTATCTTTAGCTTTCTAAAGTTTTTATTATGAAATGTCCTGTTGGGAATGCCTTTTGTTATTGTCAAGTTTGGGAACTCCGCTGGGCATCTGGAAATTTCCTAGACCTTGTCTATAAACTTATTTTTTTCTGCCTCACTTTCTTGCTCCCTGATTCTTCTGGAACTCCAGCTAATGTGTGTTAAATCCTTCTCACTGCATCCTTTGGATTTTTTTCTTCTCTTCCCTATTTTCTATCTTTATCTTTTGATGTTATATTGTAGATCTCTTCTTTTAACTTATCTTCCAGCTTACTGATTTTCTCAGTTACTGTTAAATCTCATCCACTGAGATCTTAATTTTGGTTATGATTTTTTTTCAGATGTAGAATTTCTGTCGGTTTTTTTCAGATGTGCTTTTTTATTGTTTCTAGTATCCTACTTGGATATTTTATCTTTGAATATGGTCTACATGATTGCTTTTATATTCTGCCTCTGATAATTCCAGAATATAAAATAATTATGGATCCAAGTTTATTGACAGTTGCCTTTTCTATTCCTTGTTCATGGTGTCTTGTTTTCTTGTGTGCCTTTGTGTTTAACAACATGGTGAACATTATATTTGGAAACTGTTATAGAATTATGTTGAAGTCTAGTATTGTCCCTCACAGGGTTTTCATTTACTTCTATCAGCTGCCTCAAGATACTGCCAGTTTAGAACACCTTAGTCCAGGTTCAAGGTTTGCATTTCTCTGGCCTATCCAGATGACCCAAAGTCAGATTGTAAGAGCTGTGTCATGGGAAGGTTATGGAGAGGTTTGCATACTGCTGGTTTCACCTTTTACCCTGTGAATATCGTTTAATTTTCCTAGCCCAGGGCTATTGAATGTGTGACTTAGTTTCATAACTATCTCTTCCATATAGAATGTATCTTCAGGGCAGGAATAAAAAGTTTCATTACTGGGTAATACTCTTGAGTTTCTTGTCTTCTCTTCGAGTTTGGCTTGGTAATTCTTTGTTATCTCTTCACTTCTCTAATGTTTATATGATTTTTTTTTTCAATTCATCTTTCTTAGTTGACCCCAGTGAGAGAGAATTTATCCCGATTATTTAGTCCACCATTATCAGAATCAGAATATAAGTAAGTTTTTGAGTGCAGGTATTTTATAGGTTTTGTTCACTTCTGCTTTCCTAGAAGAGTCCTAATATATATTATGCATCCAGTCAATATTCATTGAATGAATAAGTGAGTAAGCTATTATTTTAAAGAAAATTTAAATTTCTTAAGGGGTACTTTTCCCCTTTTTTCCTCTTAAAAATAAAATTTGGCTATTCTGAAGAGTTTTTCTTTTCCAGATGTATTTTAGAATTAGCTCATCAAATTCTATTTGAACCCTGAGATTTCACCTAGAGCTGCACTGAGTTTATTTTTAATTTTTATTAGAGTACAGTTGATTTACAATGTTGTGTTAGTTTCTGCTGTACAACAAAATGAATCAATTATACATATACGTGTATCTACTCATTTTTAGATTCTGTTCACATATAGGTCATTACAGAGTACTGAGTAGAGTTCAGAGTAGGTTTTTATTAGTTATCTGTTTTATATATAGTAGGGTATATATGTTAATCTCAGTCTCTCAATTTATCCTTTCTCCCCTCCTTTCCCCCTTGTAGAAAGAATTTGTGGAAATGGGAAAATATGAGACTTCCTTTTTAAGAACATGGTATACTTCTTTCATTTCATTTTCATTTCATTTTTCATTTAAAAAAAATTATCTTCATTTTTTTATGTTTTACAGTACTCTTACCATTTCTTTGTAAAGAATTGTATGTTAAAGATTTTATTTCTATATATTTGTTTTTGTTGCTACTGTGAATGGATTTTTCTTACTGAAATTGCTGATGTAAAGGGAAATTATTGATTCTGCGTACGGCAGTCTTATTCATATCTTTCCACATTGCCCAACTCTGTTATAGATCTGTAATATTTTTGTAATTAATTCTCTTGAAATTTCTAAGTTGCCAGTTGTAATATCTGCAAATTGTGACATTTATCTCTTGCTTTCAAATATTTATCCTTTGTCAAGGATTTCCAGTACAAAATGATGAACATTGATGGTGATAGCTGGCATTCCTCTCATATTCCTGATTGTAACTGGAATACTTTTTTTTATCATTAAATATAATTTTCTTGAAGTTTCTTGTAGACACAGTTTATTGAGTTAAAAACAATTTGTTTCTTACTGGATAAGAGTTTTTATGTGGTTTTGTTTATTTGTGTTTTTGACTGTGCCACATGACTTGAGGAATCTTAGTTCCCTGACCAGGATTCAACCCAGGCCAAAGCAATGAAAGCAACTGGGTCATATTTACTGGACCACCAGGGAATTCTTATGTGTGTGTTTTTTTATTTTATTTTAGAAAAAATGGACATTTGTTCTTAACAAATTGTTGCTTCTGTCTTTATTGAGATGCAGAAAATCATGTGACTTTATTTTTAATTTATTGATGTCAGTAAAATTTATTAATAGGCTTTTAAACATTGGACCATCCTTAAATTTCTCCTTAGTCATGACATGTTGCTTAATACTAGGAACTTGATTTGCTTTTATGTCACTGAAGAATTTTTTCATGTGTATTAGTGATGTTGGCCTTTACTTTTCTTCCACTGTATTTTTCTGGATTTGGTATCCAAGTTATGTTAACCTCATAAAATGAGTTGGGAAGTTTAAATTTACCTATACTCTGAAAGAGTTTTCATAACAGACAATATTGGTTTCTTAAGAATTTGATAGTACCTATTCATAAACTCATATGAGCTGTTAACTTTTGAGAGAGATTTTGACTCCTTTTATTGTTTTGTTTATAATCAAAAGTTGTTAGGTTTTTTCTCTCCCTTTGAGCCAATTTTAGTTATATTTTTCTTAGAGGTGTATACATTTCTTATAGATTTTCTAAAAATTTGGAATAGTTTGTACATAGTATATTTCTTGCAGTGCTTCCCTGGTGGCTCAGCAGTAAAGAATCTGTCTGCCAATGCAGGAAAAGCAAGTTCGATCCTTGCATCAGGAAAATACACTACAGAAGGAAATAGCCATCCACTCCAGTATTGTTTTCTAGAAAATCTCATAGACAGAGGAGCCTGGTGGGCTATATAGTTCATGGGGTCGTGAAGAGTCGGACACAACTTAGCAACTAAACAACAACAACAACAGTATTTCTTACAAGTTATTTAGTCCCCATATTTGTCATTGTTTACTCATATTCCTAACACTTACTCTTCTTTTTTGCTATGTAGTACAGCTTGTGAGCTCTTAGTTCCCTGACTAGTAAATGAAACAAGGTCACAGCAGTGAAAGCACCAAGTCCTAACACTGGACCTCCAGGGAATTTCCAATGTTTACTTCTACTTTATTGTTTTTCCTTAATTAAACTTGCTGAAGGTTTTTTATCTATCTACCTATCTCTGTATTTCTCTGTATATAAAGTTATCCCTGTTGTTTATTATTGTACATTTAAACTTTGATTTTCTTTTTAACCAATTTCTCTTGTGTCTGAAAATAATGTATAATACCTGGCTTTTGGGGTACAGAATTTTTTACATATATTATATATTTTTATCATGATTTAACTTCTTTAGGGCAGATATTACAACTTCAAAATCTGTCTTCTGTGTTTCTTCCTTTTTCTTTTGCATTATTCATCCCCTTATTTTTTACACTGTGCCCTGGGAGAATTCCTTAGTTCCTTCTTCCAACACACTGACTATAAAGCTATGTTCATTCTGCTACTTGGCCTATCTATTGAGTTGTTTTAAGGTTTGGTGTCTTGGTGTGTTTGTTTTTATACTTATTTTTTCTTTCTAGGATCTTTATTTGTTCTCAAAGGCCTATTTGTCTCATGGTTGTGATTTCCTCTTTGCCTTCTAAGCATATTAATTGTACACGTTTTTAAGACTCTTTTTGCCCTGCTGATTGTTTTCTTAGGGATTTAATTCTGTCTGTTGAGTTTGATGCCCATTTGTGGTATTGGTTTCCTTCAAATATTTGGTAATTCTTTGCTTGTTTGCTCACTTACATTTCATGTTTCTTGTTGGTCTTTCAGCTAATGTTCTATAAATTCAGCCTGTTTCTAGTGATTATAGAGAAAGACTGTGACCAGTATCAAGTCTTCTAGAAGTGTAAACTTTGTTTCTTTTTTGGTATTATAAAGCAATATCATGCCTCTCCCTTAAAAGGAGCCTAACATCTGGAGTCCTTGCCACCTTTTATAACTGTCTTCCCAGGCAGAGTCTGGTTTAAGATTTCCTGCTTCAGATTCCATTTACCTTCTGGTATTTTTTCCAGGAATTACACATCATTTATGATTAATCAAAATATACTTTCTTCTTTTCCAGTACTTAAAATTTTTTCATTATGTCAGTTTTTAGGAAATAGAGGATCCTGTAATACATATTTGATCCAAACTACAGAAGTTAATCCATAAATTATTGCATATATAACTTTCTTGATTCCCTTAGATCTCTTCCCCAGTAATTTTTTGTCACTGGTAAACTTTTCAGTATAATACAGTTTGTAAGAGAGAGTTCTACATGAAAGTCTCTTTTTGATTAATAGAACAGTTCATGTAAATTGGACTGAAATGTTACTTCCCTAAACCTTTATGAAATCATATTACAAGACATGGTACTTCTGCTTCAGAAAACTGTTCTCTTTAGCTCCCTCAAATCTTTCTCTTCTGTGTATAATGAATAAGTCCGTTCTTCCAGAATAGGGGAACAGTGCTTTCTATTCACTGCAGTCACTAGATACATATATACTTCATGAAGATAAATGGAAATAGATATGGAATGAAAACATTTTTTAGAAGTTAATGTAAGGCATAGATGATTAAAATGAGTAAATTTTTTATGTGTGATTAACATTTTGTATTCTGCTTTTTAATTTTTTATTTGATTGTTATAAGGGGGTGACATTTATTGTTATTCGTTTCTCTTTGCTCAAAGTGATCAATCTGCTAATTTGAAATACCTGTTGGGGCCATTTCAGAACTGGATCATTATTTACCAAAGGTGAAAAATATTATGTGAACATGGTTTTTCAAGACCTGTGCTATTATTTTATATAGTATTTCCAAGACCTTTGGAAGATCCATAGATCATGAGACCACTTCTCACCCAGAGGCCAATACAAAAAGGAGTTAGGGCTGTTCACTGAGAAGATGGGAAAAACTTAGGTTCTCGCATATATAATTCTGAGCATAAGTTTTCTCTATTAGACATCAGGTACTATTATATTTCCTCTTCTCACACAACAGGTGATGCTTTCTCCATGGGACTAAAGCCAGTATGGCTGTGTGAATTGGTTATTAGGAGCTCTAGCAGAGTGTACAGTCTGCTATGTGACATAGAGTACACAAATCAGTGCCTCCATCATTACTGGTAAAATCAAAGGGTTCTAAATGGTAATATTGGCACAATGGTAAGTTTTATTTTATCCTCATGACCCATTTTCTGGATGGTCTACTAAATTAAAAAACATAAACAAAATGCAGTATATACTGAAGAAGTGAATAGATTCAGTCAGGGCTCACCTTATAAAAGATCTTCCAATAAATTTCATATTTTATCTAACTCTTCAGAGGAAAGAAAGGTCTGATACTCTTTATTCTTCATTGCTACTTCTAGACTTTTCTCCCTCTCTCTCACACTCCCTAGCTGTGGAGCTCATGCTGTCAGACTGCACTACCCCCTCCTCCTCCCTGTTGCAGTCACCAGTCCCCCAGCATGCCATAGTCTTGAAGGTGTTTAGCTGCAGGTCAGTCTCTGCAACACTCATTGTCTATGAGAAGGTGACATTAGAGCAAATTGCTGAAGAAGATGAAGGAGGCAGGGAAAGTGTGTGGGCTGAGGGAGAAACAGGCGCAAAGACTGACTGAGAGCACGTCCAGTGTGCTGCAGGAACGCAGCGAGGCCAGTGATGCTTGGACAAGAGCAAGTATAAGGAGGTAACGTTAGAGAAGTAATGGCGATCTGGGGTCATGTAGGACCCTTCTGTGCCACGATTAGGCACGTAAGATCATAAGATCTCTGTAACGAGTTATCCCTTGCTATTTCAGTCTCACACTTACATGATCATGCCCTAAACTTTTCTGTGTCCATAACTGCAGCCCTATTTTTTTTTTTTTTTCTGTTTCAGTATTCCTGAAAGTGAAGAGAGTCTCTCAATTGTGTCTGACTCTTTGCAACCCCATGAGCTACACAGTCCATGGAATTCTCCAGGCCAGAATACTGGAGTGGGTAGCCTTTCCCTTCTCCAGGGGATCTTCCCAACCCAAGGATTGAACCCAGGTCTCCCACATTGCCGGCAGATTCTTTACCACCTGAGCCACAGGGGAAGCCCAAGAATATTGGAGTGGATAGCCTATCCCTTCTCCAGCATATCTTCCCAACCCAGGAATCCAATGGAGGTCTCCTACATTGCAGGTGGATTCTTTACCAACTGCCTGCAATTGGTATCAATATTCCTACTCTCTGAATTACCATTTCTTGCCTTCCAATTTATTCTCTCATGAACTCTGACTCTGTAATACCTCAACCGCACCAGGGCCTAAAATCTGCTGATTTTACCACCTTTTTATTTGATTCTCAGTCTCTCCATCTACTACCCCTCTTGTTACCCTTACTGCTTACCCAGATTTTATTCCTCAGTCCTTTATCAAGATCACTCTTGTAATCATTCATCCCTTATCCCTCTCTCACTTTGTATATTCTTTTGGCAAAATCCCAAGCCTAATTAAACCAACTTTCCACACTTCATGTTTTCTTCTCCCTATCTTTAAAAAAACCCTCTTTTGGCTACTAGCCATTTCTACTTTTCCTTTTAAAGCAAAACTCCTTGTCAGAGCCAGATATAATAAGCATGATAACATTTATAATAATAGATAACATTTATCATGCATTTGCTATGTGCCAGGCACTGTTCCAAATATTTTACATATATTAATCTTATTTTATTGTCATAGCAAGTAGAAAATGAAGTAGAGAATATCATCTTTTACAATGAAAAGAAAGCAGAAGAGCTCAGTCTCCCAACAGCTGGCAAGTAGTGAAGCTAGAATTGAGTTCCAGGCAGTCTGGCATCAGAGAGAGCCTGTGCTCTTTAACTATTAAGACCAAACCAAAGTATATTCAAAATCCCAGTTATCAGACACGTTAGCATCATACTCCACAGTTTCCAAGAATGACCACAACCTACCTTAGTCCTCATTCTTCTTCAGTGGTGGTGGTAATAGGTTGAGGCTGCCGGGCTGTGGTGTTTTAAGGTAGAGTTTTTCATGTAACCTTAAGTTTTAAAGTTAATTGTTTTTAAGCTGAGGATTCTCACTCTCTTGTGATCTTGAGGCTTTAACCCTTTTTAAAATTTCTTTTTGCTTTGCATTTCTCTTTTATACTGCACTCGAGTTTGTTGATAAAGGGTTCAAGGCTGCCTCTCTCTGGTAGAAGTTCATAGTATGCCAAACAGGAACCAGAGTTGGGTTCAGGGAAAGGGAGTTGTAGAAAAGACTTTCTGATCCTGATTTCTTTGAGTTGTCCTCTCTACAGAACTTCATGCTCAGATAATCGCTTGTAATCCATTATTTGTTAAGTCTTATGTCATCTTTGAGAGGGAAGAATTTAGGTAAGTATTTACGGATATTTTGTAAATAACTACTGATTTAGAAATTTTTAAATACTAAAGCCTCAAGAGCAGTTAAGTTTTTAAGTTAAGAGCAAAGGAACATCAGAAACACTCTATCTGACTAACCTCATTCTCCTTGACAGAAATGGCCGAGGTCACATGCCCTTTGCTAAACAGTTACTGGCAAGGGGAAGCCATTCTTATGATTGACTTTTCCCTTTTTTCCTGAGTGACACAGGTTGCGGAGTCAGCCACAGACCCTAGGGAGAAAATGCAATCATTTCCCAAGTGATGTCTATTCACTGTGGAAGTTTTATTTCTTAGAAAACATGGAGCTGAATAGTTTTGCCACACTGGCCTAAACCTGATGAACAAACCTCATTGATCCTTTAGGGATAGTATCTGAAACATTTACTTCTATAGTTCTAAAGAAAATGTATAACTTGATAGAGATGTGACTTAAAAGTTTTAAATACTGTATACTTTGGGGTGAGTTGATCTTTTATACTAGACATCTGTCTTAGAGCTTTGTCCTAATCACTTTTAGTAAAGTATTTTGGCCCAAGCTTTGACTTGATACAGCTTGATCATAGATACAACTGTGATGACTCCAGTTCTATCTATGTTGGCTGCTGCCACTTCTTAATATAAGAAAGGTCTTTCTATGTGTGTTAGATGTAAATACTAATCCTTATAACAGGTCTTTCATGTTGATGCCAATACTGTGTAGGAGGACAAAATCATATTTATACTAAGAAATACTCCAAATGAATTATGGATTGAGTAGAATCCATAGAAAAAATAATAAGAGGTTTGAGAGGCTGAACAAGCAGGTCAAAGAGTCTAATTGCTGAAAGTGAAAATCAGAGAGTAAAACTAGCATTAGGGAGTGTAACGAAGGAGACTTTGTTTAGAGCAGTTTCAAACTCAGTCCAATGGATATGCTTGAAGAGCCAACAAGAAAAAAAAACACAAACTTTGCTTCCTTACAGACTGAGGGAAAGGGAGGCATTCTGGGGCAGGATTGTTAAAACTGATGCAAGAAGAAAGAGAACTAAAGTTTTAAGAGTAACTCTGTTTCTCCACATTTCCACTAATTTTCACATAATTCTCTGATTCTGTAACACTATTAGAAACAGATGACAAATATAACTTCAGTTAATGTTTATTTTTACTGAATAAATACAGTTTTCCCCTGACCATAAAAAAGAACAATGCTGTGAAGACAGAGGACCTTTCTCCATGGCCTAAATAAAAGAAAATGGATGGTATTTTCCACTGTGGTCAGTTGATGATGGTGAAATGACGATGATGACAATGTCAAAGGCATATTTGAAGTTAGTGTGGTTGATAGGGGAAGGAAGTTGGGAGTAGTGAAAAAGTACAAATCAAGTATTGTAACTTGATTTTTAGACCTGTTTCCCTACTTTAGCAAACACAAGACCCTGAATTCATATTGTTTTTAGTCACTAGATTGGACTATATGATCTCTTGTCCTACCTCTAAAATTTTGTAGTTAAAACAGAAAGTATCCATGCTAACACTAATAAAATAGCCTGAACAGTATCAAGAATATGAAAAACAGCTTATAGAGTGTAGTGTCCTTTTAACTAACTTTATGCTGAACTGTAATAGGTTTATGTAATGGTTTTTTTCCCCTGGAACCTCTGTACCTCAGAAAGGTTTGCAGAGTTCATTTTGGCAAAGATAAAAGGCAGAACTGATAATGTATCATATCGCCACATGGAGGCTAGCAATTAGACATAAAGCCAGACAAAAATCACAAGGAGAGCCATAAATAAAAGAGAATCTTAATGTGATTTAAATACCGTGACTGAGTTGCATTCAGTGTCAGCCTGGTCACCAAGTCCAATGTGACATCATCTTCTATAGAGATGTAGTCTAGCAAAAGACTTCTGCATCCACCATCTGGCCCCTGACTCAGCGAGCACGTTTCACTGAATGACACGTAATCCAGTGGGATGCACCAAATTTACTTAAACATGAGCACATCCTCTTCTCATAACAAAGGCTGGACATGACCCTCATTTTGTATTCTGTAAACAATGTGGAAATTATTAAAACAAGTCTTCTGGGTAGGCCTATAAACATATACTGATTTTGCTTACTTTGTCAAAGCCACAATTTCATGAAATATAAATTTCAGTTTAAATAGAGAAGCCAATTAGATGTGTCTTTAAAATTCATTCTCTGTATGGTAAGATTTCAAGTGAAACTTGATTCTTATCAGTTTGTGACTAGGTAATCTGATCTTCCAATACAAGAGTTTGAGCAGAAAGTTCCAAAAATTTGAGTTTCTGTTCTCTGTCACAAGCTTCTAGGAAGTGTGCCAAATGAGTACCACTCAAGAAAAATTGCTCAAAATTTTTGACTTTTTAGTTTATATTTTCCACTTCAGTTTCAGGCATGTTCCAGAATAAAGGTAATCAGATCCAGTTTTTTCAGTTTCTGAGAGTTTACTGGGCTTCTTTTATTCTGTATTACTTTGGAAATATTTCACATTTCAGGAGAAACAGTATGATTTGCCTACAGAAAGTATTTTTCCTTTAAGTACATCTTTGGCATTCCTCAGACTGCTAAATTTTTTTTTTTTTTTTTTACTGACTGTTGGGAGGGAAGGAGACTATATTATAGCCTCTTCTATTATTTAAAAAGCACGCCAACTCTACAGATCCCTAGTTAATACTCAAGACTTTTTGATGGTCTGTGGTGTCCTCTCTGACAAAATAAATGCTAAAGCAAGAGCATTATGGGGAAATTGGAACTAAAAATAACTAAAAGTAACCATTTTTTCCTCACAAAGTTATATAAATCTATAGAGTTGGCCAAAAAGTTCACTCAAATATTTCTGTAACATCTTACAGAAAAACCCAAATACAACCCTTTGTTGGAATAATATGAGAAAACTTTACTTAGGAACTGAGATGCAATTAATAGATATAACAAGAAATAAAATAGCATTATTTAGACACAGGAAATTCAAAGAAGAAGGAAAAGCATATCTTTATAAATGAGGGGCAAAAATTTTAAATGATGTGAGAAAGAAGAAACATTAATATTAATGCAAAGTTCATGTAAACTGTTAATTAGAAACTACAGTGGAAATAGAGCATGTGACTAATAAGGTAAGAAATAATGTAAAATCCTGGGAAAGCCTACTTAAGCTAGACCTCTTCAGGGCTACAGCACTGATATTGTTTCAAGAATTGACCTGAAGGGCAGTGAGATGTTGAAGGTGGCAGAAAAGCCTCATAATGTTACATTTCAAATATCTATAGTCACTTAGACGTCCTAGTCTGGTAAACACTGAACTTAGGCTAGGGGAGAAAATCCTTAATACATAAACTCATTTAAAAGAACACCAGGCTGGGTAATAGCAGTGTTAACATTTTTAAAGAATGAAACCTATTCAGACAGTCTTAATACTGGACTGTAAGCTTCTGTCTTGAATGTAAACCACATCTGAATATTAAAGGTCACTCTAGGGAAGATAGTGATGAGCTGACTGCTCTTTTTCTCCCCTGAGTTCCAAATAATAAGAGAGGGGCATAAGCTTCAGCGTGAAGGATTTGGGCAGAGAATAAGAAAGAATATTGATCATTGAAGGTGGGGTACTGAAGGAATCTTATTCTGTGTAAGTCTATTCAAAAGTTACTAGTTGGCTTTAAAAAAAAAATGTTATTACTATATACTGTCTATCCCCAAACACTGTTTATGATGTAAGTAACCCGGTGGAAAGAGATGTGATGAATTAATGCAAGAAGTAGGAAGTCTCCGAACTGGAGACTTTCTCAATGCAAACACCAAATAACATAAGATAAAAGCATAAAAATACAAAGCCACACAAATGAGACATAGACTCCCAGGTAGTCCTAGTGGTAAAGAACCCACTTGACAATGCAGGAGATACAAGAAATGTGTTTTCGATCTCCAGGTCGGGAAGATCCCGTGGAAAAGAGAATGGCAACCCACTCCAGTATTCTTGCCTGGAGAATTTCATGGAAAGAAACCTGGCAGGCTACAGTCCATGAGGTCACAGAGTCGGACACAACTGAGCAACTAACACTTTCATAGATCTACATAATATTACAGCATTTAGCTAATTAAGCTCTCTGGAAACATTCTGCTTTTGGATAGCATAGAAGTTTGCATTTTTAGCTTTGTCATTTAACACAATTTTGAACTGAGTCAGAGTCTCATTAGCAGCTATGATCTGTATACAGTTTGTGGAACAGCCTTCTAGAGAAAGTTTTCAAACATTTGGCATCAAGAGAATATTTTTAATCAAACTGTCAGTGTTGTTCATAGTACAGCCTTTGACTTCCAAAAGATTGTCTATCTTAGAGACTCTGAGAATCCTAGGGCAGTAGACCAATGCCAGGTGAATTACACTGAGGGCTTGTGTCCTGGGCAACTAGAATCCTGAGAACTAGATTGCCTTGACTGAGATTGAACTGTTTCTGCTGGTATGCATACAGGAAGATATCTGTGGTATTTTAGATTAGAATTTTGGAACTTCATTCAAACAACTCATTAAAAATCGTATACCCCCTCTGCCTATAGAATCACAGATTCAACATAAGAATAACGTGTTCAAAAAGTTTTTAGCCTTGTGCAGTGGTGTGCTAGTTAAAATATCTGGTTTTCCTCACAAGGAGTGTGTGTGTTGCTGGGAAGGCAGGAGTACACAGGTGTCTGATTTGTAGCATTTGCCAGTTTCTATAATGTAAACGTCCCACCATAGCCAGTTGCCAGCTACCAGATTGATATCAGTGTCAGCAAAGTTGGGGAAAGATGTGCAGAATCGTTGCTCACTGCTCCTTCAGACCAATGCATGCAGAGCACAGTTCAGAAGCGTCAGTTTGTGTCCTTTAATGACAGCCATCATTGTCATGATCAAGTAGAACTTCTCCCTTCCACCTTGTGACAAATGCTTTCAAAGCAGACCTAGCATATGGCTTCTCCTCCATCTGAGAGCTGTGACTTGAGTCCTAAAGACTTTAATATTTAACAGATTTCCTCATAATACTCTTTGTAGTATATTACCCAGTTCCTTCTATGTTCTGGCTTTTATAATCAGAAAATGTTTACAAGTCAACAAAACTAATGCTTAGGAGCAGTAAGCACAACCTTCATTTCAGAAAAATAGTTTTGAGGCATGTTTTATTTTGGATTTTACTATTTTGGATGTTAAAAAGGCTGATAACACACTGAGAAACACTGCTTACCATTTGATAGAAAAACTTGACTGGAAACAAACATTTGACAGCAGTTCCACAGTGTCTCCCTTTGCTTATTTTTGAAACAGTAGAACTATATTACATCAAAGTATCAGTTCATGGCCCACCTCCTATCTTTATTCCCAGACCTGTGCATATCTTTGTAACCCCAGGATACATGTATCTCTTATCTTCAATCTCTCTGTAAAAGATTTCTTGTAAAGCAAAAGGGCATTAGCTTCCCCAGTGCCAAAATGCCCAAATGGCTTGGGTTCCTACCCATAAAATAGATTCACACTTATAAATTCTGCTCTGTGTATTTAAAAAGCAGAAACCATTTGGCAACTTGCCAAAAACTTCCCCTGAATATTAGGGGAGAAAGCAGATGGATTCTTAGGACACAGTCATTCCAATCATGATATGGTTAATATTCCTTCTAAATTAGTGATGATGTTCATAATAACACATTGCCACTTACAGTGAATGAACTTTTTGCATGTATGTACCTCCCGCTACATAATGCTGAATAACATTAGTAACACAAAATGTCATTGTCCAGTCTTAAGGCCTCTACCAGTGATTAACATGTATGTATTCAGTAAGTAGGCGATAGGTACTTTCAGTGGTGAGGCATTATGGAGTCTGTTAAAATGAATTAAGATTATTATTCTTGACTCAAGGTGGCCAAGATTTGGAAATGCTCACATATTTGGACTATATGAAATTCTTAGTTCCTCTCGTTTATCACTGGGAGAGAATTTAAGTTTAAATAAGTCATTACCATGGTCCTAATAAGACTTCTTAGGTTTGGTTGATTTGTTGTTTTTCGTTTTTGGCTGGTTGTTTTTTTAGTTTATATAATAACTCAATCCCAGTTAATCAACACATCCCTAAGTCAACAAATTTTATATACTACATGTCTAAGGTCATACTCAGGGTTTATTTCTTCACTGAATTTTTCCCCAGCAGTAACAGTTAATGACAGTATGATGCAGTCATCTTAACTGCTATGAGTTAGCACAGCTCTCCTCCATTGCTGTGGGTTAATAATGAATTAGATTCGTTGGCTGATTCTGATATAGCTGACATCACATGTCACTGACAGTGTGACATTGTAGAAAAGGGTAGGAAAAGGAGAGAGAAGAAGCTAAAGAAAAGCAAACTTCAGTCAACACATTAAGACATTCTAATGCAGTATTTCAGTCTGTGCCCAAGGAAAACGGGCCAAATGAAAAAACATAGAGCACCTCCTGATCATTAGATATTTTTTCTCCTCTGATATTAAAAAAAAATCAACGGTAGAAGTGAGTCATGAGTTACATTATTTTGAAGCTTCACAGTAAAGCTTTCTGTAAATCTTACAGTCAGACTTCCTGCTCAGTCCACTCTGGGGTACTCAAAAATAGCTAAGGTACCTTTGACATCCAGAGTTGTAAGTGCCACATGAATGAAAAGTTACTGAGGAAACCATACTACTCCTTAATCATCTTATTGGGGCTGGTGATGGAGCTCCCCGACTCAAGTGACACTGTTACCAGTGAACTTTGAAACATGATGAAGCAGTGACTCTCCTTGGTGACAAGGGATGTACTGACAACCTAGGTGTTCTTCTGGGATATCTGTACCCTCCAGATCTTCAGAGGATGTTGTTAGGAAGTGAAAAGCCCTTTAAAGGAATAAGATGTACCCAGAAATCTGCTCTGCGTCATGGTCTCACAGCCCAAAATATCCTCACTAGAGTTTTTCCAAGAAAAATCCTTTCCCTTATTTCTGGGGTACATGGTCAGGCTTGGGCCTCTGCCGGGATGTGTAGGTGTAGATACATGATTTTCAAACACGTGTTTAGTTGCTAAGTCGTATCTATCTCCATCACGACCCCATGGACTGTAGCCCCCCAGGCTCTCTCTGGCTAAATGCAGACCAGGGTAGCCCAGTCTCTAGGGAGAGCCAAGTCGAGCCCCAGTGGTGAATTTCTCCTGTGTTACAAACCGAAGCCAGAGCGAATGGCATGGTTTTATATAGAACCACCAGGTGGCAGTGTGTGGAGAATGAAAGCATTTATATCCTCTGCACGATGGATGCTAGTTTAAGTCGTCCTAGTTTCTTAAGGACTTTCTTAAACATCTCAGCCCAGTGGTCAAGAAGGAAAAGGAAAAATAACTGCTTTCAGTGGTGGAAATTACCTTTGTAAGTTTGTAGCGCTGTGGTTTGATGACATTTCTGAAACTACCAGAAACCCATTTATAATTAAATTACATGGGGTAAGGAAGAGGAAGAGACAGAGAGATCCTAATAAAAATTAAATACTAAATTGGGGTGAACCAGAAGGAAGCATCAGAAGGTAGAAATATGGAAGAAAATTGTTTCTACCAAATACTAAATGTAACTCATTTATCTAAGAAGAGAAGATCACTTCTTATTCATGGTGTAATCAGGTGGAGCCATACAAAATTATGGTACTCAGGATCTGTGACCTGCAAAAATGATCATGGTGTGTGGTTCAACTTAAAATGAAAAACTATTGGAAACAGGGTAAATTTGTAAAATATGTCAAAAACCCACTAAAATATTCCATGACTTACTAGTAGTAGGATGCTAGAAAAACAATAATCCAAAATAAATTTTTTAAAAGCACTATAGTCAGTTCCTTAATTTAAAAAAATTTTAATCCAAAATGCTATGCCCAGGGATGATTTAAGAAAACTAAAAGTTTGCGAGGACTTTTTTTTTTTTTTTTTTTCTGAGAGAGAGAGAAGACAAGTCTAGTTAGGCAAGTATTTTTTATTAACCCCAAAGAAATATAACACCAAGCAGTGTTTTTCATTTTTAAGAACATGGAGGAAGCTAGCTATAGAATAGATCAAGAATGGTCACGTGCTGGTGGGTATTAGTCTTTTTGCACTGATGGTGCAAAACCTCCTTAGCTGTGGACTTTCCCACCGACAATGTGGCCTTGACGTGTGATGCCATCCACAGGTCCTCTGCCACCTGGCAGTTCCATGGATGTCTGCAAGCATCAAGGGTTGGGCTTGGCTGTGCCAGCCTTGCCCTGGTCCATCCCTGGGTACAAGTGGCATGTGGACTCCTGTCATTTTTCATCCATGATTTCTGGGTCATTTAGACTAGCTTTTGTGTTTGCTAACAGATCATAAAAGACCACAGAAAATAATGAAGAGTACTTTTTGGTTGTAAACATAGGAAAGTAGGCTTACCATTTTAAAGGAATATTGAATAGAAGTACATAATTTTTCTCTATAAAATTTAAGGATAATCTGATGATAAAGGGAGAGGCAAAATGGTATCTTGATGGCATTTTTATGGGGTAAAAAGGAAAAAACTATATTTTTCAAAAATATGAGAAAATACTATGAAAACACACTAATTCCGTAGAACAATTCTGTTAAAGATATGTATTTATAAAGTACTTGGCAGTTTACATAACCTTCCTCATAGTGCTCCTATGACATGGAGTCATTCTCCTAATTTTATAGAGTAACAAATAGAGGTATATTCCTAGGGCTTTAGTAACTTCTCCAGTGTCATAAACAGTATGCCAAACAAACAAGTTTCAAATCCAGGTTTTGCTGAAGTTTAGTATGTGATGGAAAGCAAAAAATCTGTGCTTTGGTAATCAAACACACCTCAGTACTGTTTGTTAACTTCATTTCTTATCTTCAGATTAACTACTTCAGTTTCATCATCTGAAAAGTGGTAATTAATGATAACTCCTCCTTTAGAAAGTCATTGTGAAGATTAAAAAGAATATGTAGGAGAGTGCCTAGATCACTGTAGGTACTCAAAAAATGGTAACTACTTTTCTTGGCATCTCACTCATAGGAGTACAGAATTCTGCCAACTATTCCTTTGTAGAGCTTCCAAACTAATAAAGTGAGTGAAGGAAGTCTAACATCACAAACCTGTTAATAACAGCAGTATCAAAATATTTTAAAAACTATAGTATTTTTGGACCCAGAAAAAAAAATTGTATAATGCTGCAGTATCCAATATAATGGCCACCAGCCACATATGACAGTTGAAGCTTAAATTAGTTAAAATTAAATAAAATTTAAATCAGTTCTTCAGTCACACTAATAAAAGAAAATATAATGTTAACCCTTCATTTCCAGGTAAAGAAATTGAGTTTTACTTAATATGTCCAGTTCAATATTCTTGTCTTCTCTTACCCTCAGTCACCACCAGTTTACTTTCTATTAATATCTTTGCTACAGTGTCTTCATTAATGGTAGAAACCGTTAAATACCTGTAAGTTATCTATCATTTGTCTGGCAGTTGATAATAGGTATCAGCTGGAACCATTGCTAACCCTGTTGACCAAATACTTGGCATAAGGCCTCACCCTATAACCTGTGATTTCTTAAAATATGGCTACATTTCAAGAGCAAGCATTCCAAAAGAGAAACAGGTAGATACTGTATCATTTTCTCTAACCTAGCCTCAGAAGTGGAAGCCACACATCAGCATTTTGTCTTACTGTGTTTAGAAATGAGTCACTGAAGATGGCCCATATTCAAGGGGAGAGGATTTACACAGTGTTTCACAAGTTACTTCATTCCTACTGCTTGTAAAATATCTTCATCATTCCTTAGAACTCCCCAAAGCCTTTCATCTTATTACAATGTCAGGATGAGGTTCAGGTTCAGGATTTTATCACCTAAGTCAGATCCAGAGGTAGACAAGGCTCTGGATGTGGTTCCCTAAGTACAGCTCTGAAAACTTGTGAGCTGAAAAGTGATCTTTCCCATTCCCATCGACATTACAATGATGGGACAGGATAACTGTAGACCCTCCCATTCAAAAAGAGAAAACAGGAGGAACACAGACATTATTGTTCTGTTGTTGCTGTTCAGCTGCTAAGTTGTGTCTGACTTTGCGACCCATGGACTGCAGCACTCCAGGCTTCCCTGTCCTTCACTATCTTCAGAGTTCACTCAAACTCTTGTCCTTTGAGTCTATGATGCCATCTAATCATCTCATCCTCTGTCGTCCCCTTCTCTTGCTCTCAATCTTTCCAAGCATGAGGGTCTTTTCCAGTGAGTTGGCTCTTCACATCAGGTTGGCAAAGTGTTTGGAGCTTCAGCATCAGTCCTTCCAATGAATATTCAAGGTTGATTTCCTTTAGGATTGACTGGTTTGATCTCCCTGCTTGTCCAGCGGACTCTCAGGAGTCTTCTCTAGCACCACAGTTTGAAAGCATTAATTCTTCAGCACTCACCCTTCTTTATGGTCCAACTCTCAGATCCATACATGACTGCTGGAAAAATCATAGCTTTGACTATATACACCTTTGTCAGCAAAGTGATATCTCTGCTTTTTAATATGTTGTCTAGGTTTGCCATAGCTTTACTTCCACGGAGCAAACATTTTTATTTCATGGCTGCAGTCATGGTCCATGGTGATTTTCGAGCCCAAGAAGATAAAATCTGCCATCTTTTTCCCCATCTACTTGCCACGAAGTGATGGGACCAGATGCCATGATCTTATCTTTTGAATGTTGAGCTTTAGGCCAGCTTTTTAACCTCTCCTCTTTCACCCTCATCAAGAGGCTCTTTAGTTCCTCTTCACTTTCTGCCATTAGAGAGGTGGTATCTGCATATCTGAGGTGGTTGATATTTCTCCAGCAATCTTGATTCCAGCCTGTGATACATCCAGCCCAGCATTTCACATGGTATACTCTGCATATAAGTGAAATAAGCAGGGTGACAATGTATAGTCTTGATGAACTCCTTTCCCAATTTGGAACCAATCCCTTGTTCCATATCTGGTTCTGACTGTTGCTTCTTGACCTGCATACAGGTTTCTCAGGAGACAAGTAATGTGGTCTGGTATTCCCGTCTCTACGAATTTTCCACAGTTTGTAGTGATCCACATAGTCAAAGGCGTTAGCATAGTTGATGAAGCAGAAGTAGATGTTTTCCTGGAATTCCCTTGCTTTTTATATAATCCAACAGATGTTGGCAGTTTGATCTTTGGTTCTAAATCCAACTTGTACATCTGGAATTTTTCGGTTTATGTACTGAGGAAGCCTAGGTTGAAGGATTTTGAGAATTACCTTCTAGCATGTGAAATGAGCGCAATTGTATGGTAGTTTACACGTTCTTTGGCATTACCTTTCTTTGGAATTAGAATGAAAACTGACCTTTTCCAGTCCTTTGGCCACTGCTGAGTTTTCCAAATTTGCTGGCATATTGAGTGCAGCACTTTAACAGCATCATCTTTTAGGATTTGAAATCATTCAGCTGGAATTCCATCACCTTCACTAGCTTTGTTCATAGTAATACTTCCCAAGGTTCACTTAACTTCACACTCCAGGATATCTGGCTCTAGGTGAGTGATAACACCATCGTGGTTATGAGTCATAAGACCTTTTTTGTACAGTTCTGTGTATTCTTGCCACCTCTTCTTAATCTCTTCTGCTTCTGTTAGGTACTTACCGTCTTTATCCTTTATTGTGCTCATCTTTGCATGAAATGTTCTCATGACATCTCCAATTTTCTTGAAGAGATCCTTCCCATTCTGTTGTTTTCTTCTGTTTCTTTGCAGTGTTCACTTAAGAAGGCTTTCTTATCTCTCCTTGCTATTCTCTAGAACTATGCATTCAGTTGGGTGTATGTTTCCCTTCCTCTTTTGCCTTTTACCTCTCTTCTTTTCTCAACTATTTGTCAGGCCTCCTCAGACAACCATTTTATCTTCTTGCATTTCTTTCTTTGGGATTTGGTCACTGCATCCTGTACAATGTTAGAAACCTCCTTTCATAGTTCTTCAGGCACTGCATTTACCAGACCTAGTCCCTTGAATCTGTTGATCACCCCCAGTGTATAATTGTAAGGGATTAGATTTGGGTCATACCTGAATGGTCTGGTGATTTTCCCTACTTCCTTCAATTTAAGTCTGAATTTTGCAATAAGGAGTTCATTATCTGAGCCACAGTCAGTATCAGGCCTTGTTTTTGCTGACTATATAGAACTCCGTTTTTGGCTGCTAAGAATATAGTCAGTCTGATTTTGGTATTGACCATCTGGTGATATCCATGTGTAGAGTCATCTAGTGCTGTTGGAAAAGGATGTTTGCTATGACAAAGTTTGTTCTCTTGATAAAACTCTGTTAGCTTTTGCCCTGCTTCATTCTATACTCCAAGGCCTAACTTGCCTGTTACTCCAGGTATCTCTTGACTTCCTACTTTTGAATTCCAATCCTCTATGATGAAAAAGACATCCTTTTTTGGTGTTAGTTCTTGAAAGTCTTGCAGGTTTTCATAGAACCATTCAGCTGCTTTGGCATTAGTGATTGGGACATAGGCTTGGGTTACTGTAATGTTGAACGGTTTGCCTTGGAAACAAACCGAGATTATTCTGCCATTACTGAGATTTCCCCCATGTACCGTGTTTCGGATTCTTTTGTTGACTGTGAGGGTTTCTCCAGTTCTTCTAAGGGATTCTTGCCCACAATAATAGATATAATGGACATCTGAATTTAATTTGCCCATTCCAGTCCATTTTAGTTCACTGATTCCTAAAATGTCGATATTCACTCTTGCCATCTCCTGCTTGACCACGTCCAGTTTACCTTGATTCATGGACCTGATATTCCAGGTTCCTATGCAATATTAATCTTTACAGCATCAGACTTTACTTTTGCCACTAGACACATCCACAACTGAGCATTGTTTGTGCTCTGGCCCAGACTCTTCATTCTTTCTGGAGCTATTTCTCTGCACTTCCCCAGTAGTATATTGGACATCTGCTGATCTGGGGGGCTCATCGTCTGGTGTCATATCTTTTGCCTTTTCATACTGTTCATGGGGTTCTCAAGGCAAGAATACTGAAGTGGTTTGCCATTCTCTTCTCCAATGTATCACATTTTGTCAGAATCCACCATGACACATCCATCTTGGATGGCCCTGCACGGCATGGTTCATAGCTTCATTGAGTTACACAAGGCTGTGATCCATGTGATCATTTTGGTTAGCTTTCTGTGATTGCAGCCTCCAACCATTGCTTGGTAGCCATTCTGAAATCCAGCAGGGCACGTGTTGTTCTTTCTTGATTAGAGCTTAGGCATACTACATGGGAAAGATTCTACACAGTTCTTGAGTTGTTCCCACTGGACTTTTTTTGTGTGTGTGTATCTTCTTGAACTTAAGAGTAATCCTTCCTTGCACATAAGAAGTGATTTATAATGCAACTGGGTAGATTTCCTACCCCGCTTCCTGCTCTTAGTAGTTCAGGGGTCCACACATTTTCTTTCAAATTGTAAGGAGTCAATCCATTATACAAAAGCACCACTCACAAATCTTGTCACAAGAAGCTATTTTCTACCTTGGACTTCTTAAAAGTCTCCCATGGAACAATGACTATAAGATCCTTTAAAGACTTATTTTTTAACAGAGAGGGTCTGTGATTATGGTACATTCTTACTTGAAAGATTTTTGTTGTCTGTTTGAAACATCATTTAAGCCTTTCTGTGGTTTTATCAAAAGTCTTATAGTCATATGCTGAGCTGCATTTCTATATCATGTTTTCCTGACAGCACCCCAGGTTTAAATTCTACCCGGAAGTCACTTCTTAATTTTAGCAATATTTACATCTGGAAATTCTGAAAATGATAAGCAGATTTATTTTTTAGCAACAAGCCCTTGTTATTGTATTCAGTTCAGTTCAGTCACTCAGTCATGTCCGACTCTTTGCAACCTCATGAACTGCAGAACGCCAGGCCTCCCTGTCCATCACCAACTCCCGAAGTCTACCCAAACTCATGTCTATCGAGTCGGTGATGCCATCCAACCATCTCATCCTCTGTTGTCCCCTTCTCCTCCTGCCCTCAATCTTTCCCAGCATCAGGGTCTTTTCCAATGAGTCAGCTCTTCACATCAGGTGACCGAAGTATTGGAGTTTCAGCTTCAACATCAGTCCCTCCAATGAACACCCAGGACTGATCTCCTTTAGGATGGAATGGTTGTATCTCCTTGTAGTCCAAGGGACTCTCCGAGAGTCTTCTCCAACACCACAGTTCAAAAGCATCAATTCTTCAGCATTCAGCTTTCTTCATAGTCCACCTCTCACATCCATACATGACTACTGGAAAAACCATAGCCCTGACTAGATGGACCTTTGTTGACAGAGTAATGTCTCTGCTTTTTAATATGCTGTCTAGGCTGGTCATAACTTTCCTTCCAAGGAGTAAGTGTCTTTTAGTTTCATGGCTGCAATCACCATCTGCAGTGAATTTGGAGTCCCAAAAAATAAAGTCTGCCACTGTTTCCACTATTTCCCCATCTATTTGCCATGAAGTGATGGGACCAGATGCCATGATCTTAGTTTTCTGAATGTTGAGCTTTAAGCCAACTTTTTCACTCTCCTCTTTCACTTTCATCAAGAGGCTCTTTAGTTCTTCTCTTTCTGCCATAAGGGTGGTGTCATCTGCATATCTGAGGTTATTGATATTTTTCCTGGCAATCTTGATTCCATCTTGTGCTTCATCCAGCCCAGCGTTTCTCATGATGTACTCTGCATAGAAGTTAAATAAGCAGGGTGACAATATACAGCCTTTCCCAATTTGGAACCAGTCTGTTGTTCCATGTCCTGTTCTAACTGTTGCTTCCTGACCTGAATACAGGTTTCTCAAGAGGCAGGTCAGGTGGTCTGGTATTCCCATCTCTTTCAGAATTTTCCACAGTTTATTGTGATCCACACAGTCAAAGGCTTTGGCATAGTCAATAAAGCAGAAATAGATGTTTTTCCAGGACTCTCTTGCTTTTTCAGTGATCCAGCGGATGTTGGCAATTTGACCTCTGGTTCCTCTGCCTTAGAAATTTCTAAAACCAGCTTGAACATCTGAAAGTTCACAGTTCACGTATTGCTGAAGACTGGCTTGGAGAATTTTGAGTGTTACTTGACTAGCGTGTGAGATGAGTGCAGTTGTGCAGTAGTTTGAGCATTCTTTGGCATTTCCTTACTTAGGGATTGGAATGAAAACTGACCTTTTCCAGTCCTTTGGCCACTGCTGAGTTTTCCAAATTTGCTGACATATTGAGTGCAGCACTTTGACAGCATCATCTTTAAGGATTTGAAGTAGCTCAACTGGAATTCCATCACCTCCACTAGCTTTGTTCGTAGTGATGCTTCCTAAGGCCCACTTGATTTGGCATTCCAGGATGTCTGGCTCTAGGTGAGTGATCACAACATCATGATTAACTGGGTCATGAAGATCTGTTTTGTACAGTTCTTCTGTGTATTCTTGCCACCTCTTCATAATATCTTCTGCTTCTTTTAGGTCCATACCATTCTGTCCTTTATTGAGCCCATCTTTGTTACTGTATAGTTAAGATTGTTCTTTAGCTTTTTCCTCTCCTCTTGTATTTTACTGGAAGCAGCCAAAGAACCCAAGCAGCAACTTGAACACTTTACCTTGAAATCTTCATAGCTAGGACATCCAGTTTATTATGTGTGTTTCCTAGTTTCTGTGTTACTGAGAGGAAACTTTTAGCACTATACAGCAAATATCCCCTTTTTTTTAGTTTCCAATAACATTTTTCACTTTGTTTTAGTTCCTCACTACAGCATCCTTGAGGGTCATCAGGTTTCCACTAGGACTATCTTTGAAGCCATTTTGTCTTTTATTAACACTCCCACCCAAAGCCACTACCAAAATTTAGGTTTTTGGTTATAGCAGCATACGTCCTTTAGGTGCCTGGGTGGATCCCAAATATCTATAGTTGTATTAGCCACTAAAAGATTTAATGGTTTAAAACAAGAACACTGGTTATATATATCAATGGCAACAAACGACCTGATTAAAATGGGCAAAGAATATGAATAGATATTTCTCTAAAGAAGACATACAAATGGCCAAAAGGTACATGAAAAGGTGCTTACCATACTTATCATCAGGAAAATGCAAATAAAAACCACAATGAGATATCTGTCACCTCACACCTGATAGGATGGCTATTATCAACAGGAGTGTTGGTAAGGATGTAAAGAAAAGGGATCCTTGTACACTGTTGGTTAGAATGTAAATAGGTACAGCCATTAAAGAAAGCAATATCAGTTCATTTCAGTTCAGTTGCTCAGTCGTGTCCGACTCTTTGTGACCCCATGGAGTGCAGCACGCCAGGCTTTACTGTCCATCACCAACTCCTGAGCTTGCTCAAACTCATGTCCATCGAGTCGGCGATGCCATTGGAAAACAATATAGAGGTTCCTTTAAAAATTAACAGTAGAACTACCATATGATTTAGCAATACATCTTCTGGGCAGTATATCAAAAGGAAATAAAATCAGTGTCATAAAGAGATATCTGCACTTCCATCTTGATCACAGCATTATTCACAACAGCCAAGATATGGAAACAAAACATGAGTGTTCCTTGATGGGTGAATGGATAAAGAAGTTGTGATATATAAATGTTATTGTGATACAAAAATGTTACCATTTGCAACAGCATGGATGAAAGGAGAACATTATACTAACTGAAATAAGTCAGACACAGAAAGAAAAATGCCACATGATATCACTATGTGTAGAACCTAAAAAAGTTTTAATTCATGGAAGTGGAGTGAAGAACAGTGGTAGAGGTGGGGGAAATGGGGAGATGTTGGCCAAAGATTACAAAGTTGCAGTGATGTAGGGTGAATGAGTCTGGAGAGCTAATGTACCATATAATGACTATAGTTATTACTGTATTGAATATGTAAATTTGCCACATAAGTTGATTTCAGGTGCTCTGACCACAAAAAAAAAGTAACTATATGAAGAGATGGACATGTTAATTAGCTTGACTGTAGTAATCATTTCATTATGTATATGTATTTCAAGACACCAAATTGTACACCTTAAACATATATCATTTTTATTAAATAAATACGTAATAAAGCATTGTTTTTAGCCTTGAAATGTCACTTTGAGCAGGGCTTGGTCAGGGAACACTCCCCCCTTCTCCAGTTAGTGTTAACTGGGGCTCCTCAATGGCAAATCTACTGAAGTCTCAATTCACTCACGTGTCTGTTGGTTAATACTGGCTGGCAGCTTGGACTTTGGCTGGGGTTGCCTTGAACACCATCATGTAGTCTTTCCATATATTCTGGACGTTCTTCCAAAATGTTGGCTATCACCATTTATCACTCAGTCCAAGAATTTGTGTCTCAAGAAGGAGCCTGGTGGAAAATGCATCACTGTATCTCCCCATTCTTCAGCTCAGCAGTAGCCTTGAAAACAACAGCCCACATTCCAGGTAACTCAAGAAGAAAAACAGACTCCATTCACAAAGAACTGTCATTATTTGAACTGTCTGGTGACTTAGTGGAATAACAGATACAAGCTTCTAACTTGACTCAGAACTTGAGCAGTGCTAGATCTGCTACACAGGTGATGTTTGTTGAAATATTTATAGGCAACGGTTTTAGTTGATTCAGACAATGGTGATAACAGTTGAGACAAACAATGTGTTAATGAAAAAGCTTGGAAGAAAAGGCTGGGGAATGCCATGTCCAGAAGGGTTTTTTAAAACTCTTGACATATTTCTGGAAATCTAGAAGGCCACACATGCATAGGGCTGTGTGCATGCTCAGGAAGACCCAAGAACACCCTAGGCTATCACCTCCAGCTGATCTGGGCACTGCACAAGCAGAAAGTGAAGGCTAAGGCAGAGTTGTAAACTGCTTGATTGAGTGCTGAAGCTATCCTCAACACACAGAGCCTCTCAGCAAAGACCAATACTTTGTGGTTGCAGGCATTTAAGGAAATCTGAGTGCAATTATCATCTGATCACTAAACCAATGAAGCAGAACATAAGCGGCATCACACAACAGAGTGTACAGCTTTACTAGATTAGTTCAGACAAGTCACTAAGCAAATAACAGACCCTAAGGAGAGAGAGAGAATCTGATTACCAGACTTGCCACATTATAATATTCAACACTGCCAGTTTTCAAAAAACAAATGATGAGGCATGTTAGGAAATGAAAAAGTATAACTAACTGCCCAGGAAGAACAGTAATCAATAGAAAGTGTCCAGAAGAAGCCCAGATATTGAACTTTCTCAACAGAAACTTCAAATCAGCTTTTGAAAATGTGTTCAAAGGAAACTAAAGAACTAAAGAAAAGTATGAAAATGATGTCTCACAAATGAAGGGCATTAATGGAAATTATAAAAAAGTAACTGCAGTTGAAGGTGCAATAACAAAATTTTAGTGGAATGACTCAACAACATTCAGCTAGAAGAATGAATTGGATTCAATAGAAATCAGTGATAGGAAGAAACCTAAGAAGTTTACAAATATATGAAAATTAACATACTTCTAAGCTGCTCTGGGGGCACAGTGGCAAAGAATTCACATGCCAACACAGGAGACACAAGAGACATGGGTTCAATCCCTAGGTTGGGAAGATTCCCTGGAGTAGGAAATGGCAACCCACTCTAGTATTCTTGTCTGAAAAATTCAATGGACAGAGGACCCTGGTGAGCTACAGTCCATGGGTTTGCAAAGACTCAGACACGAGTAACTGAGCACACACACACACAAAGAACCAATGGGTCAAAGACAAAAATCATGGGGAAATTATAAAATACTTTGAGACATACAGAAATGAAACCACAAAATACAAGTGTCATGGAATGCAACAAAAGCATAAGTAGTAAAAAGTAAAGTATAGCTATTATAGCTATACATGTCTACATTAAACAATGAAGAAGGATCTCGAATCAATAACCTAACCTTCTATCTTAAGGAACTAGAAAAAGAAAACCCAAAGTAGGCATACAGAAGGAAATAATGGAAATTAGAGGGAGAATTAATGAAATAAATAATAGAAATAAAGTAGGTAAAATCAGCGTAACTAAAAGTTGTTTCTTCAAAGGAAACCAACAAAATTGACAAAACTCCAGATAAGAAAAACAAGACATATTACTAAAGTCAAAATGAAAAAGAAAGCATTACTACATACCTTATAGAAATAAAGAGGATATAGGGGAATACTATGGGCATGCCAACAAATTAGGTAACTAGATGAAATGGATAAGTTCCTAGCAACCAAAACTGATTCTGGAAGAAATAGAAATCCTGAATAGAACTGTAAAAGGTAAAGAGTCTGTAATCAAAAATTGCAACAAAGAAAAGTCCAAGACTAGATGGCCTTCTCTGTTGGATTCTTCTACATGTCTACAGAAGAATTTGCATCTATTTTAAAACTCTTCCAAAAAAAGAAAAAGGAAATACTTCATAACACATTCTATGAGGCCAGAAGTATCCCAATAGCAAGGCCAAATACATGATAAGAAAAAATTAAAAAACAAATTTCTTATAGATGTGAAAATCCTCAACAAAATACTTCCTAACCTCATCCAGCAGCATATAAAAGGATTATACATCATGACTAAGTGGCATTCCTGCTAGGAATGGAAAGTTGATTCAAAATATGAAAATTATATATTGCACAATATTAATAGAATAAAGGGGGAAAAACACATGTTCATCTTAATGGATGCAGAAAGAGCATTTGGCAAAATCCTTCTACATAAGGTAAATAGGTGTAAGATGTGATATCGAGAGCATACAGTGCAGAGAGAAAAGAAAGGCAAAAATGTAGGGGTTTGGCATGCAATTGAAGTTATCAGCTTAAAATAGACTGTATATTTTATGTAAACCCCATGGTAACCACAAAGAAAATACCTATAGACGTTAAAAGAAAAAGGAATCAAAGCCTATGAAATGCAAAACACACAAAATGAAATACAAAAGAACACAGCGAGAGAAAAAATGATAAAAATAATTACAAGACAAGAAATGTCAAAAAGTAAGTCCTTTCCTATCTATAATTACTTTAAATGTAAATGGGTTAAACTCCCCAATCAAAAGAAATAGAGTGGCTGAATGGATTTTTAAAAAAAACTAGATCCAACCATATGTTGTTTACAAGAAATTTACTTTGAGGGCACAAATAAGTGAAAGTGAAGAGATGGAAAAAGGCATTCCATGCAAGTGGTAACCAAAAGAAAGCATAAGTGACTGTGCTTGTATCAGACAGAATAAGACTTTTAAGTCAAAATCTGTCTCTAGAGACAAAGAATGTCATTATATAATGATAAAAGGGTCAATTCAAATGAAGATACAACAATTATAAGTATATCAGGGCACCCAAATAAATATTGACAGATATAAATGGAGAAATTGAGAGCAATACAATAGTTGTAAGAGACTTCAGTACCCCACTTTCTATAATGGATAGAACATCCAGACAAAATCAATTAAAAACCAGAGAAACTGAACAATACTGTAGAAAAAAATAACAGGATGTATATACATAACTTTTCTGACAATGGTAGAAGAATATGTTTTTCTCAAGTACACATGGAACATTCTCCTAGATAGATGACCCAAAAAGATCACAAAAAAGTTTTAACAAACTTAATCATACCAAGTATCATTTCCAAGCACAATGGAATAAAACTACAAGAAAATTTAGAAGTACATGGAAACTAAACAGTACATTCTTGAAGAACCTATGGTGAGATGCAGTCAAAAGGGAATTTTTAAAAATATCCATAATAAACAAAAATGAAAACATACCGAAACTTACAAAGTGCAAAAAAGCAGCACTTAGATGTTTACAGCAATGAACACTTACATTAAATAAGAAAAATCTCGACCCAAGTTTATGCCTCCAAGAACTTGAAAAAGAAGAACAAATTAAGCCCAACATTAGCAGAAAATAAGAAAGAAAAGAAGTTACAGCAGAAATTTTTAAAAAAGAATAGGAAAAAAATCAACAAAACTAAGAATTACTTTTTGAAAAGGCAAAACTGACAAACCCTTAGGTAGACTAAGAGAAAAGACTACTCAAAATCAGAAATGAAAGAGAGACATTATAATGGATGTCTCAAAAATCAAGAGATTGTTATGAGCCATCATATGTCAATAAATTGGGTAACCTAGGGAAAATGGATAAATTCCTAGAAACATAAACCTATCAAGACTGAACCAATAACAAATATGAAGATTGAATCAGTCATCAAACAAAACCACAGGTGAATTTTGCCAGCATTCAAAGAATTAATAACCAATCCTTCCTAAACTCTTCCAAAAATTAGAGAAGAGGAAACACTACCAAACTCATTTTATGAAGCCACCATCACAGTGATACCAAAGCCAGACAAAAATGTCACAAGAAAATTATACGCCAATATCCCTGATGAATATAGACGCGAAAATCTTTGACAACATACTAGAAAATAGAATTCAACATCACATTAGAAGGATTATACACCACGATCAAGTAGGATTTATCCCTGGAATATAAGGATGTTTCCACTTAGTGAAAATCAATGCTGCTGCTGCTAAGTCGCTTCAGTCATGTCCGACTCTGTGCGACCCGTAGACGGCAGCCCACCAGGCTCCCTGGGATTCTCCAGGCAAGAACACTGGAGTGGGTTGCCATTTCCCTCTCCAATGTGTGAAAGTGAAGTCGCTCAGTCGTGTCCAACTCTTAGTGGCTCCATGGACTGTAGCCTACCAGGCTCCTCCGTCCATGGGATTTTCCAGGCAAGAGTACTGGAGTGGGGTGCCATTGCCTTCTTCAAGTGAAAATCAATAAATGTGATAAAACACATTAATAGAATAAAAGGTGAAAACCACACTATCATCTCAATAGATACAGAAGAAGCAAGAAGAAAAAAGCCAGAGGTATCACATTCCTTGATATAAAAATATATTATGAAACTACAGTAATCAAAACAGTGTTGGCATAAAAACAGACATGTAAACCAACAGAAAAGGATAAAGAGCCCAGAAATAAGTGCACACATTTATGGTCAATTAATCTTCAACAAATGTGCCTAGTATACACAATGCAGAAATGACAGTCTCTTTAGTAAGTGGTGTGGAGAATAATGAATATCAACATGCAGAAGAATGAAATTGGACATCTCACATCAAATACAAAAATCAATTCAAAATGGGTTAAATACTTTAAGACCTGAAATTGTGAAACTGTTAGAAGAGGACATAGGCAAAAATGCTTCTTGACATTGATCTTGGCTACAAAATACCAAAAGTACTGGCCACAGAAACAAAAATAGACAAGTGAGATTGCATCAAACTAAAAAGCTGCTGTGGAGCAAAGGAAACAACAGAGTGAAAAAGCAACCTATGGAATAGAAAATATTTGCAACCCATGTATCTGACAAGGGGTTAATATCTAAAATATATATGGAAATTATACATCTCAATGGCAAATGAACAGCAATTTTTTTTAAGTAGGCAAAGGGCCCAAATAGACATTTCTCAAAAGAAAACATACAAATATACCAATGGCCAAAAGTACATGAAAATGTACTCATCATCACTAATCATCAAGAAATGCATACCTGTTAGAATGGGCTATTACCAAAAAACAAGAGATAACAAGTGTTAAGAAGGCTGTGAGGAGAAGGGAAGGAAACCTTGTGTACTGTTGGTACAAATGTAAGTTGGTACAGCCATTATGGAAAATAGTACTATTTTAATTTTTAAAAATTAAAAATGGAACTACTGTATGATCCAGCTTCTTCTGGATCCCTCTTCTAGGTATATGGCCAATGAAAATGAAATTGCTATCACAAAAGAGATACCTGTTACTTTCCTGTTTATTGTAGCTTTATTCACTGTATCTAAGATATGGAAACATAAATGTCTTTGAGATGAATGCATAAAGAAAATGTCACACACACCACAGTAATATTATTCAGCCTTTAAAAAGGAGGAAAACCTTCCATTTGCAGTAGCATGGATGAAGGTGGAGGGCATTATGCTATGTGAAATAAGCCAGACAGGGAAAGAAATATAGCATGATCTCACTCGTGTGGAATCTTCTAAAACTGTCAAAGTCATAGAAGAGATTAGAATCATGGTTACCAGAGGGTAGAACAGTAGTGCAGGTGGGGGAAATGGGAAATACTGGTCAAAGGGTGACAAATTTCAGTTCTGCAAGATGAATGAGTTCGAGAGTTCTAATGTACAGCATGGTGACTATAGTTACTCCAGTTAGCAATACTGTGTTGTATACTTGAAATTTGCCAAGAGGGTAAATCTTGTGCTTTCGTTCCCCACACCCACACACAAATGGCAAACATATGAGGTAATGGATACATTCATTAGCTTGATTGTGGTATCATTTTTCAAATATATACATTTCCATTGTGCTGACTGTACCTCAATAAAGGTGAAAAAATACATAACATTCTTTCATGAGTGAACACTCAACCAACAAGAAATATAAGGGAACTTCCTCAATCTGATAAAGGGCGTCTGTGAAAAATCCACAGATAACATCATACTTATTGGAAAAAGAGTGAAAGCTTTGCCCCTAACATCAGGAACAAGATAGGTATGTCTGCTCATCACTTCTATTTAATCTTGTACTGGAGGTTCTAGACCGGTCAGTTAGTAAAGAAAAAGGCACTCAGATTGGAAAAAAAGAAGTAAAATGGTCTCTTGTGACATGAATTTACATATATAGAAAATCCTAAAACTCTTGACAGGCTGCCAAGGCCATTCAATGGGGAAAGAATAGTCTTCTCAACAAATGGTGATGATACAAACAGCTATCTTCATACTGGGCCACTGCCACACACCATTTAACTCAAATGGATCAAAAATCTAAATGTTGTAAAAGTTTAAAACACTCTTGGAAGGAAATGTGTAAATCTTTTGATTAGGAAACAGTTTCTTCAATATGATGGCAAAACATAAAAACAACAACAAAAAACATAAATTGGGCTTCACTGAGATTAAAAGCTTTTGTTATCAAAGGACATTATCAAGAAAGTGAAAAGACAACCCACAGATTAGTAGAAAAGTGTTTGCAAATCATACATCTGATAAGGATCTAATATACAGAATATACGAAGAACCCTTGCACTTCAGTAATAAATAACCCAATTTGAAAATAAGCAAGGAAATTAAATAGACATTTCTCCAAAGAAGATTGACAAATGGCCAGTAAGTACACAGAAAGGTGCTCAACATTTTTTTTTTTGCATTAAGTTAGGGAGATGCAAACCAAACCCATGAGATACCACTTTATACCTGCTAAGATACTCTAATAAAAAAAAAAAGACAATAAAATGTGTTGGCGAGGATGTGGAGAAATCCTATAATGCTGGTAGGATTGTAAAATGGTGGAGCCACTTTGTAAAACAGTTTGGCAGTTCCTCGAAAAAGAATAAAACACATTTCCAAAAAATTTGCACATAAATTTTCTTAATAACATTATTTCCAGTAGCCAAAAAGTGGAAACAACCCAAATATCCATCAGTTGATGAATGGATAAACTAAATGGGTATGTTTGTACAATGAAACAGTATCTATCAGAATGAACGAAGTACTGATACATGCTAAAACATGGGTGCATTTTGAAAACATTATGCTAAATGAAAGGAACCAAACACAAACAGCCAAATTATTGCATAAGTCCATGTATGAAATTTCCAGAGTAGGCAAATCCGCAGAAACAGAAAGTAGATTGATGGTTGCCAGGGAGTTGGGCATGGAATAGGGGAGGGGGGGAGTGACTACTAACAGGTAATGGGGTTTCTTTTTGGTGTGAAAAAAATGTTCTGAAATCAAGAGTTGTGATTGATGATTGTACATAATTGTGAATATACTAAAAACCCCTGAATTGTGTACACTTTAAGATGTTGAATTCTATGTATGTGAATTATATCTCAATTTTTTAAATTAGGAAAATGAACAGGAAACCCAACCCACATTCCAGGGAAGGAGAGTAAGATTCCACCTCTTGTTGAAAGGAGTGTCAAATAATTTGTTGGGCAAATGTTTCCAACTCACATATACTACACATGCATCAGAATGGCTGCAATTATAACTGATAGCAGGCTTTTCTGGTGGTCCAGTGGTTAAGAATCTGGCCTTGCAATGCAAGGGACACTGGTTCAGTCACTGGTCCAGGAAGATCCCACATACCGCGGGGCAACTAAGCCTGTGTCCACAATTATTAAGCCTGTGTCTGGAGCCTGGGAGCTACAACTATGGAGCCCACCTGCTACAACTACTGAGACCCGGGCACCCTAGAGCCTGTGCTCTGCAACGAGAGAAGCCCGCCACCTCAATTAGAGAGTAGCCCCAGCTCTCCTAGAGAAAGCCCGTGCTCAGCACAGCCAAAAAGAAATATTTTTTTAAAAAGACTGACAAATTTTGGTGAAGATACAGAGCAACCAAAACTCTCACACACTGTTGATGAGATTGTAAAATGACATGACACACCCACTTTGGAAGACATCAGTTTCTTATCAAATTAAACATGTGCTTAGCCTCAGGGCATGGGAACCCACTCCAGTATTCTTGCCTGAAGAATCCCATGGACAGAGGAGCCTGGTGGGCTACAGTCCATAGGTTGCAAAGAGTCAGACACAACTGAAGTGACTTAGTACACACATACTGTGACCCATGACATATTTACCATGACAATCACATTCCTAGGCAGTTCCTCAAGAAAAACAAAAACATATATCCACACAAAGAATTATACTAGACTTAAATTTATACAAGTATGGATAACAGCTTCATGCATTGCACTTCAAAGCGGAAAATGACCCAGCTGTCTATTGACAATATTGAATAAATAAACTGTGGTTTCTCCAAACGGTATAATACTACCCAGCAATTAAAAACAACAACAACAACAACAAACTGATACATGAAAAGCAGAAGTAAAGTTCAAAAACAAGCTGATTACAAGAAACCAGACACAAGGAACATAGGGTATAGTTCCAATTTATACGAAACTATAAAAAAAACAAATTAATGTATAGTGACAGATCAGTGGTTGCCTGGAGTGGAGGTTAGATGTTTTGACTGCAAAGGGACACAAAGGAATTTTGGGGTGATGAAATATTTATATCTTGATCATTGCAGTGGTTACACAAATTTGTCAAAATACATAGAAATGCACACTTGTGAGTATGTTTTATTGTATGTAGATTACACCTCAGTAAAGTTAAAGAAAAATGATAAATCTAGACTCCAAATACTTTTTATCATCTATACTATTTCAATCCTGATTAAAGTCACCATCATTTTTCACCTGACTTATTGCAATAGACTTAACTTTGCCCTATTCTTGCCCTTTATCAATCTATTCTCTGCACAGAATTCAGATGATTCTATTAAAACCCAAGTAACATCACATAGTCATTGCAATACTCCAATGGCTTCCAAATTTACTTTAAGCAAACACCAAAGTAAACCAATTTATGATAACCTTTTGTGTAATCTGCCTCCATTCTTCACCGCCAACATCTGCCTGCCTCCTCTTTTACTCCAGCCATTTTGGCCACTTCACTGCTTTTTGAACACACCAGAGACATTCATCCTCAAACCTGTATACTGCTGTTCTTCGGCTTTGGATGCTTTTCCCTGGCATCTCTACATGACTCTTTTTCTCACTTCAAGTCTTTAATTCAAATGTCGCCTTTCCTGCAAGGCCTTCCTTGACTGCAGTATTTAAAATTCCAAGCCCTTCTCCCTGGGTTTAAAGAAAATATGTCAATTTGGGGAGATGTTTTGGTGCCTTAGACAGTAAAGAGTCTGCCTGCAATGCAGAATGCCCAGAATTCAATCCCTGAGTCAGGAAGATGCCCTGGAGAAGGGCATGGCAACCCACTCCAGTCTTCTTTCCTGGAGAATCCCATGGACAGAGGAGCTTGGAGGACTACAGTTCCATAAGGTCGCAAAGAGTTGGACACAACTGAAGCAACTTACTTTACTTTTTTCTTACAAAGTAAATAGTAAATAATATGAAAATAATTGATTATTTTCTTCCTTTGTGAAGAAAATGTTAGGTTAGGGCTCTGCTTAACATCTAACTGTGTAGGAGCTCAAGTTCGTACTAATTCAATTTGTTGTTGTTTAGTTTCTAAGTTGTGTCCAACTCTTTTGTGACCCCATGGACTGTAGCCCACCAGGCTCCTCTGTCCAGGGGATTTCCTAGGCAAGAATACTGGAGTGGGTTGTCATTTCCTTCTCCAGGGGATCTTTCCGACCCAGGAATCAAACCTGCATCTCCTGCATTTGCAGGCAGATTCTTTACTACTGAAGCCACCCAGGAATGACCTATAAATTCAGAGATGCTTCTAATAAAACTCATATGAACCTCAACATTTTTCATAGCCTAGGAGAGCTTCAAGGTAAGAATGGTTATTTAACTGTGAAATGGGAATCGCACTGGAAGTTGCCAGGCTCTCAGCAGCAGGGCCCAATGGTAGGAGACCAAAGCTCCCATGCTGAGACCTGGGCTGTTCATTCCAAACAGAAAGAGCGTAAGTTGGCCAGGACTGCTTTTTGAAGATAGAAATATGCCCAACATCTTCTTAACCAGAAAGAGTTGTCGGCAACAGAGTTCCTCCCCTTCCTATCCCTCCTCCCCACCACCCCCAATCCAAAGAGTTGATCAGTAGTTACCAGTACTTTAAAAAAACAAAACCACCCTTCAGGGACTGTGGAAACCTGAAAAAAAAACCTGTATATTGGAAAAATTAGAGAAATCCTTTGTTTTTTATGGCATCAAATAGAGAAACTGTGAAGACTGGACTTTCCATGGAGACAGAATAAGTTTAAGCCTAAGGCCAACTGAGAAAGAAATTTGTGTTGTTAAGTACATATTTAATATGAATGATTTCTAAAGTGTTCATAACCGCCCCCCCAAACTGTATAATGTAATGACTAGTGTTCTCAAAGATATAAATTATTCTCAAATGAGAGCTCCTTCTTAGAAGAAAGAAAGGTCCAGAATTGCCATGGCAGGAGTTCTCAAACTTGATTTGGAATGAGATGATTAGTAAATGGGACAGTGGCCTGAGAAGGGGAGCCAGGGCGCAGGAGGAGAAGAAGGGGTGGGACTTCAGTGTAAAGAGTCCAGCTGCCAGCGCAGGGGACATGGGCTTGATCCCTGGGTCAGGCGGGTCCCACACGCCCCAGGGCAACTAAGCCCACGTGCCCCAGCTACCTGAGCCGGTGTTCTAAAGCCCAGGAGCCACAACTGCTGGGCCCACGGGCTGCAACGGCTGAAGCCCAAACACCCTAGAGCCTGCGCTCTGCAACAAGAGAAGCCACCACCATGAGAAACCCTCGCGCAACTAGAGAGTGGCCCGTTACCAGCGACTGGAGAAAGGCCTGTGCGGCCAAGACGATCCACTTATAAGTGAATAAAATTGTTAAAAAAAGAAAAAGTAGATGAAGAAGGAAAAGGATTCTGGATCGGGGGAAGAGAATTTGGTTAGCATTACATATATGCCAGGAATAAAAAATACATACATTAAATAAAAACAGTTTTCTTTCCTTGTTACCACAGGACCTTGTCACTGCTGGGCCTGGAGGTAAGAAGTGGTGAGAATTGGAAATGCTTAGGTCACGCCACATTGCTGATAATCAGGGAAATGCAAATCAAAACCACCATATCACCTCACACCTGTCAAAGTGGCTGTGGTCAAAAAGAACACAAATAACACATGTTGGCTAGAATGTGGAGAAAATGTACACTATTGGTAGGAATGTGAATTGGTACAACCACTATAGAAAACAGTATGGAAATTCCTCAAAAAACTAAAAATAGAACTACCATATGATCCAGCAGTTCTACTCGTGGGTATATATATCTCAAAAAAAAAATATTAATTTGAAAAGATACATGTACCTAATATGCATAGCAGCATTCTCTACAATAGCCAAGATACTGAAGCAACCTAAGTGTCCAACAGATAAGTGGATAAAGAAGATATGATTTTGTGTATATATATATATATATATATATATATATATATATACACACACACACATAATGAATGAAATGAAAGAGAAATCTCACAGTTTTATCTAAGCAAATAATAAATGTGGAAAGAATAATAAAATTTAAAAAATGCTTTATTGGCTCTTGTCATAATAACCTCTGATCCATGCAATAATTATTAATAAATATAAAAATCAGTGGGTGAAAGTGTAAGGAGTAACAAAATAATTGTTATTGTTCAGTTGCCAAGTCATGTCTGACTCTTTGCGACTCCATGGACTGCAGCACGCCAGGCCTCCCTGACCCTCACCATCTCCCAGAGTTTGCCTAAGTTCATGTCCATTGAATCTGGGATGCCATCCAGTTATCAAAACAAAAATAATTACATATTCTCAATTTAGCTCTTCATAAGAGACTTGCTAATTACAAAAGGTAAAATACTAACTTTGCCGTGGAGAATCCTGGCAGACACCACTTTAACCAATTAATCCCAGTCACAAAACTAATCAGCATGCACCTCCTGATGTGATCCTTTAAGGAGAACTTTAGATCACCATATCACCTCTGAGGTGCTCCTGCCAAAAGTCCATAATATGAATCTGAAAATGAGAAAACATCACACAAATCCAAATTGAGGGATATTCTACAAATAACTGCACTATACTTTTTAAAAATATCAAGGTCTTGAAAAACAAGATTCAATAACTTAAGATTAAGGAGACTTACGTGATGTGACAACCAGATGCAATGCATTCAGTCTCAGATATTCTTTTGCTATAAAATTATTACTGGGACAATTGGCAAAATTTGAATAAAGTATGGATTAGAGAATAGTTTTGTTTCATTTTCATATTTTAATAGCTTTATATCTTAAAATATACACAATATGCTTTTAAAAACATATCTGACACTGGCAATATTATCAGCTAAACTTGTAATATCTGTTGAGAATAACAAATGGGAGATTGTTCATATGATCATTTAAAAAATGGACAAAAGACTTGACTAGACATATCTCTAAAAAAGAAATATAGATAGCTAAAGGAGCACATTAAAAATGCTCACCACTACTAGCCTTAAGGAAATGCAAGCCAAAACCACAATCACACCCATTAGGATGGCTACTGTCAAAAAAGAGAGAGAGACAGAGACAGAGGTAAGGGGAAGAAAAAGGAAAGAAAGAAAAAAGTAACAAGTGTTTGTGATGGTGTGGAAAAATTAGAACCCTTGTGAAGTATTGGTGGGGATGTAAAATGATACAGCTGCTATGGAAAACAGCATAGTGGTTTTGCTTTTAAAAATAGAATTATAAAAAAAAATAGAATTATCATATGATCCAATAATTTCACTTCTCGGTATCAAGTCAAAAGAGTTGAAAGCAAGGTCTTAAAGAGATATTTGTACACCCATGTTCACAGCAGCATTATTCACAATAGCCAAGAGGTGAAAGCAACCTAAATGTCCACAGATGAATGAATAAACAAAATGTAGTGAGTATTGTGAGTGCTCCATCACGACCCTATGGTCTATAGCCCACCAGGCTCCTCTGTCCATGGAATTTCCCAGGCAAGGATACTGGAGTGAATTGCAATTTCCAGGTAATCATCCTACCCAGGGATTGAACCCACATCTCCTGCATCTCCTGTAACAGAGGAGCCTGGCATGCTGCCGTCCATGGGGTTGCAAAAAGTCTGAAAAACAACTTGTTAAATTAACTTGCAAATTAAGTTTGTCTACAAATAGCTATGACTAAGATATTTACATCCCTTCCTTTTGAAACCACCAGACAAAGATGCCACAAAAAAAGAAAACTACAGGCCAATATCACTGATGAACATAGATGCAAAAATCCTTAACAAAATTCTAGCAAACAGAATCCAACAACATATTAAAAAAATCATACACCATGACCAAGTGGGCTTTATCCCAGGAATGCAAGGATTCTTTAATATCCGCAAATCAATCAATGTAATATACCACATTAACAAATTGAAAGATAAAAACCATATGACTATCTCAATAGATGCAGAAAAAGCCTTTGACAAAATTCAACATCCATTTATGATTAAAACTCTCCAGAAAGCAGGAATAGAAGGAACATACCTCAACATAATAAAAGCTATATATGACAAACCCACAGCAAGCATTACCCTCAATGGTGAAAAATTGAAAGCATTTCCCCTGAAATCAGGAACAAGACAAGGGTGCCCACTCTCACCACTACTATTCAACATAGTTTTGGAAGTTTTGACCACAGCAATCAGGGCAGAAAAAGAAGTAAAAGGAATCCAGATAGGAAAAGAAGAAGTGAAACTCTCTCTGTTTGCAGATGACATGATCCTCTACATAGAAAGCCCTAAAGACTCTACCAGAAAATTACTAGAGCTAATCAACGAATACAGTAAAGTTGCAGGATATAAAATTAACACACAGAAATCTCTTGCATTCCTATACACTAACAATGAGAAAACAGAAAGAGAAATTAAGGAAACAATACCATTCACCATTGCAACAAAAAGAATATGCTCTTTTTTTTCTTGCATTATTGTCCTGGCTAGAAACTCCATTGCCACATAGTAAGAAGAGTGGACATTGTTGCCTTGTTCCTAATTTCAGGATATACTATCACTATGTGTGATATTGAAAGTGAAAGTTGCTCAGTCGTGTCCGACTCTTTGCAACCCCAGGGACTATACTGTCCATGGAATTCTCCAGGCCAGAATACTGGAGTGGGTAGCCTTTCCCTTCTCCAGGGGATCTTCCCAACCCAGGGATCGAACCCAGGTCTCCTGCATTTCAGGCGAATTCTTCACCAGCTGAGCCACAAGGGAAGCCCATGTATGATATTAGCTGCTTCTTTTCCATAGATGCTATACAGAAAAAAAAACCTTCATATTCTGTCTTCTCACAGAATAGTCTTTTTGATACTTCAGTTCTGACACTTCCGTGTACTTCACCAAATGTATATGGGTTTTTTTCACACTAAGCAATTCTCTGATTCTCCAGACTAGACTGGGTGTCCTGCAATTTAACTCAATTCTCACACTGTCTACCTGGAGACAGAATCAGGTCCCATTGGCAAAGGGCTCACAGTTCCTCAAGACTGCCCCCACTTCAGATGCAAGTCCAGGTTATCATGTGTGCATCTGGTCAACCAGCTGTAACTCAGAGCTTCAGGAAAATACTTGACTTAGCAGACTACCAGTTTATTGTAAAAGGATATAGCTCAGGAATAGCCAGATGGAAGAGACACATAGGGAAAGACATTGGGGAGGGGTGCAGAACATCCATGCTTTTATCAGGACACACTTCCTCCCAGCACCTCCATGTGTTCACCAACCCAGTGACCTCCATAAAGCTCTCTGAACAACCCCCTCCCCCTCCACACACACTCACCACTGTACTTCAGAATTTTTATGGAATTTTCATTAAATGGGCATGATTGATTAAGTCATTAGCCATTGGTGATTAATTGAATCTCTAGTCCCTTTTCCTTCCTTGAGGGGGGTAGAGAGAGGTGTGGGAGACAGAGGAAAGTGCCAATCCTCTAATTACATAGTTGGCTCCCCTGGCAATCAGTTCCCATTTTAGGGTGAGCTAAGGACTTTCCAAAATCACCTTATTAACATAAACATAGATGTGGTTGAAAGGAGCTTGTTATGAATAACAAAATACACTCATTTCACCTTTATGCTCTGCAACTATTTCAGACACAGAACAAAAGCTAAGTATTGTAACAAAACATGGTCTTAGAGCTCTTATCATTTAGGAAATTACAAGTGTTCTATGAATCTGAAATGTAGATAACATCACAAAATCCAAATTGAGGGATATTCTACAAATAACTGCACTATACTTTTTAAAAATATCAAGGTCTTGAAAAACAAGATTCAATAACTTAAGATTAAGGAGACTTACGTGATGTGACAACCAGATGCAATGCATTCAGTCTCGGATATTCTTTTGCTATAAAATTATTACTGGGACAATTGGCAAAATTTGAATAAAGTATGGATTAGAGAATAGTTTTGTTTCATTTTCATATTTTAATAGCTTTATATCTTAAAATATACACAATATGCTTTTAAAAACATATCTGACACTGGCAATATTATCAGCTAAACTTGTAATATCTGTTGAGAATAACAAATGGGAGATTGTTCATATGATCATTTAAAAAATGGACAAAAGACCTGACTAGACATATCTCTAAAAAAGAAATATAGATAGCTAAAGGAGCACATTAAAAATGCTCACCACTACTAGCTTTAAGGAAATGCAAGCCAAAACCACAATCACACCCATTAGGATGGCTACTGTCAAAAAAGAGAGAGAGACAGAGACAGAGGTAAGGGGAAGAAAAATGAAAGAAAGAAAAAAGTAACAAGTGTTTGTGATGGTGTGGAAAAATTAGAACCCTTGTGAAGTATTGGTGGGGATGTAAAATGATACAGCTGCTATGGAAAACAGCATAGTGGTTTTGCTTTTAAAAATAGAATTATAAAAAAAATAGAATTATCATATGATCCAATAATTTCACTTCTCGGTATCAAGTCAAAAGAGTTGAAAGCAAGGTCTTAAAGAGATATTTGTACACCCATGTTCACAGCAGCATTATTCACAATAGCCAAGAGGTGAAAGCAACCTAAATGTCCACAGATGAATGAATAAACAAAATGTAGTGAGTATTGTGAGTGCTCCATCACGACCCTATGGTCTATAGCCCACCAGGCTCCTCTGTCCATGGAATTTCCCAGGCAAGGATACTGGAGTGAATTGCAATTTCCAGGTAATCATCCTACCCAGGGATTGAACCCACATCTCCTGCATCTCCTGTAACAGAGGAGCCTGGCATGCTGCCGTCCATGGGGTTGCAAAAAGTCTGAAAAACAACTTGTTAAATTAACTTGCAAATTAAGTTTATCTACAAATAGCTATGACAAAGATATTTACATCCCTTCCTTTTGAAACCACCAGACAAAGATGCCACAAAAAAAGAAAACTACAGGCCAATATCACTGATGAACATAGATGCAAAAATCCTTAACAAAATTCTAGCAAACAGAATCCAACAACATATTAAAAAAATCATACACCATGACCAAGTGGGCTTTATCCCAGGAATGCAAGGATTCTTTAATATCCGCAAATCAATCAATGTAATACACCACATTAACAAATTGAAAGATAAAAACCATATGATTATCTTAATAGATGCAGAAAAAGCCTTTGACAAAATTCAACATCCATTTATGATTAAAACTCTCCAGAAAGTAGGAATAGAAGGAACATACCTCAACATAATAAAAGCTATATATGACAAACCCACAGCAAGCATTACCCTCAATGGTGAAAAATTGAAAGCATTTCCCCTGAAATCAGTAACAAGACAAGGGTGCCCACTCTCACCACTACTATTCAACATAGTTTTGGAAGTTTTGGCCACAGCAATCAGGGCAGAAAAAGAAGTAAAAGGAATCCAGATAGGAAAAGAAGAAGTGAAACTCTCTCTGTTTGCAGATGACATGATTCTCTACATAGAAAGCCCTAAAGACTCTACCAGAAAATTACTAGAGCTAATCAACGAATACAGTAAAGTTGCAGGATATAAAATTAACACACAGAAATCTCTTGCATTCCTATACACTAACAATGAGAAAACAGAAAGAGAAATTAAGGAAACAATACCATTCACCATTGCAACAAAAAGAATATGCTTTTTTTTTTTCTTGCATTATTGTCCTGGCTAGAAACCCCAGTGCCACATAGTAAGAAGAGTGGACATTGTTGCCTTGTTCCTAATCTCAGGATATACTATCACTATGTGTGATATTGAAAGTGAAAGTTGCTCAGTCGTGTCCGACTCTTTGCAACCCCAGGGACTATACTGTCCATGGAATTCTCCAGGCCAGAATACTGGAGTGGGTAGCCTTTCCCTTCTCCAGGGGATCTTCCCAACCCAGGGATCGAACCCAGGTCTCCTGCATTTCAGGCGAATTCTTCACCAGCTGAGCCACAAGGGAAGCCCATGTATGATATTAGCTGCTTCTTTTCCATAGATGCTATACAGAAAAAAACCTTCATATTCTGTCTTCTCACAGAATAGTCTTTTTGATACTTCAGTTCTGACACTTCCGTGTACTTCACCAAATGTACATGGGTTTTTTTCACACTAAGCAATTCTCTGATTCTCCAGACTAGACTGGGTGTCCTGCAATTTAACTCAATTCTCACACTGTCTACCTGGAGACAGAATCAGGTCCCACTGGCAAAGGGCTCACAGTTCCTCAAGACTGCCCCCACTTCAGATGCAAGTCCAGGTTATCATGTGTGCATCTGGTCAACCAGCTGTAAATCAGAGCTTCAGGAAAATACTTGACTTACCAGACTACCAGTTTATTGTAAAAGGATATAGCTCAGGAATAGCCAGATGGAAGAGACACATAGGGAAAGACATTGGGGAGGGGTGCAGAACATCCATGCTTTTATCAGGACACACTTCCTCCCAGCACCTCCATGTGTTCACCAACCCAGTGACCTCCATAAAGCTCTCTGAACAACCCCCTCCCCCTCCACACACACTCACCACTGTACTTCAGAATTTTTACGGAATTTTCATTAAATGGGCATGATTGATTAAGTCATTGGCCATTGGTGATTAATTGAATCTCTAGTCCCTTTTCCTTCCTTGTCGGGGGTAGAGAGAGGTGTGGGAGACAGAGGAAAGTTCCAATCCTCTAATTACATAGTTGGCTCCCCTGGCAATCAGTTCCCATTTTAGGGTGAGCTAAGGACTTTCCAAAATCACCTTATTAACATAAACATAGATGTGGTTGAAAGGAGCTTGTTATGAATAACAAAATACACTCATTTCACCTTTATGCTCTGCAACTATTTCAGAAACAGAACAAAAGCTAAGTATTGTAACAAAACACGGTCTTAGAGCTCTTATCATTTAGGAAATTACAAGTGTTCCGTGCCAGGAACCACAGACAAAACCCAAAATATATATTTCTCAATATAGCACAGTATCAGTTAACATAGTTTGCTGAAAATTTTTATTATAAATGGGTGTTGAATTTTATCAAATGGTTTTTCTGTTTATTGAGATGTTCAAATGGTTTTTCTCATTTATTTTTGTTAATGTGCTAAATTACAGTGATTTTCAAATGACAGACTACCTTTGAATTCCTGGGGTAAACTTCACTTGATCATGACCTCATGCATCCCTAGTACATATTACTGAATTTAATGTTAATACTTTGTTACTGAGTTTTGCATCTGTTGTTGTTCAGTCACTTAGTCACATCTGACTCTTTGCGACCCCATGAACTGCATGTAGCACAGCAGGCTTCAAGGTCTGGGGAGTATCTAGTTTGCACTTTTATTTGTTTCTAATGACTTTTAAGGTTTTGGTATCAGAGTTATGCTGGTCTCATAAAAGGAGTTTGAAATGGTTTCCTATTTTATGATTGATATCATTGCTACTTTTAAGATGTGATGGAACTCCACAGTGATACCAACAGAGACTAGAGTTTAGTTTTATTATTTTAATGATGAATTCAATTCCTTGGATATATATGGGCTTATTCAGGTATTCTCATATTACACATCAGTTTTGATAAGTTTTTATTTTTTTTAAAGGAATTTGTCTCTTTATATAAAGTAACCAAGAAGGACCTACTGTATAGCACAGGGAATTGTACTCAGTGTTTTGCAATAACCTACAAGGGAAAAGAATCTGAAAATTACATATACATAATAATTATATATATACACATGTATACATATGACTAAATCACTTTGCTATATCCCTGAAACTAGCACAAAGCTGTAAATCAAGTATACTTCCATTTTTAAAAAGTTGAAACACGAAATTTGCCTATGTTGTCAAAAATAGACTTAAAGGTTGTCCATATTTCCTTATTACCACTTTGATGTCTATAGGATTTGAGGTGATATCATCTCTTTCATCCCTCATATTTTAAATTTGGTTTTCTTTTTTCTTGATCAGCCTAGCTAGAGGTTTATCAATTTTATCAATCTTTTCAAAGAGCCACATGTTGGCTGTGTTAATTTATTTAATTTTTCTATGTGGTTGATCTCTGCTTTTGTCTTTATTTCCTTATTACTTTCTAAATAAAAATACTTACCCTAGATTTAGGGGCTTCTCTGGTGCTCAGTGGTAAAGAATCTTCCTGCCAGTGTGGGAGACGTGGGTTCAATTCCTGGGTGGAGAAAATCCCCTGGAGGAGGAAATGGCAAACCACTCCAGTGTTCTTTTGACTAAGAAATATCATGGACCGAGGAGCCTGGTGGGCTACAGTCCATGGGGTTGCAAAAGAGTCAGACACAATTTAGCAACTACACAACAACAGTTCTAGATTTACTATCTTTCCCCAGTTTCTTAACGGAGAAACTTAGGTAATTGACTTTAGACCTTTTTTTCATCAGTTCAAAATATTTTCTAATTTTCCTTGTGATTTCTTCTTTGACCCATGGGTTATTAGAAGTGTGTTATTTATTAATATTTTCCAAATATTTGAGGGATTTTTTAAATATCTTATTATTGTTGATTTCTAATTTCATTCTTTTGTGGTCAGAAAACACACTTTGTATGATTTCAGTTCATTCAGACTTTACTGAAACATATTTTATGGGCTAGCATATAGTCTATCTAAATGAACATTTTATGTGCCCTTGAAAGTAATGTATGTCCTGAAGTTGTTGGGTATAATGTCTCACAAATGTCAGGTATGTCAAAGTGGCTGATTGTGTTGTTCAGATTTTCTATATTCTTAATGATTTGTGAGTTGTAGTTGTTGACAGACATTAAAATCTTTATGATCCTGGATTATCTACTTTTCTCTTTAGTTCTATCAATTTTGGTTAATGTATTTTGAAACTCTTATTCAGATACACATACTTAATTGTAATGTCTTTCTGATGAACTGATCCTTTTATCATGGTGAAATACTACTTACCACCTCTGGCAATATTTCTTATCTTGAAGTCTTTGTGCAATATTAACGCAGTAATTCCATTTTTCATATGCTTACTATTTTCATTGTATATTTTTTTCCATTTTATAAATTCAACCAACCAGTATCTTTTATTTGAATGACACCCCTGTTCTAGATACTATATTGTAGTATGTTCTCCTTATCTATTGCTTTGTAGCAAACTGCTACAAATCTTAGATGCTTACATGATAACCATTTTATTTCTCAGGATTGTTTGGGCAGGACTTGGCTGTGCAGTTCTGCTCTTTTGTGTTGGCTACTCCACGTTCACGGTCAGGAGGGGCGGCCGTGAGGAGATACCCCTCGTCCAAGGTCAGGAGCAGCGGCTGCACTTTGCTGGAGCAGCTGTGAAGAGATACCCCACGTCCAAGGTAAGAGAAACACAAGTAAGACAGTAGGTGCTGTGAGAGGGCATCAGAGGGCAGACACACTAAAACCATAATCACAGAAAACTAGTCAATCTGATCACAGGACCACAGTCGTGTCTAACTCAATGAAACTAAGCCATGCCGTGCGGGGCCACCCAAGACGGTCGGGTCATGGTGGAGAGGTCTGACAGAATGTGGTCCACTGGAGAAGGGAATGGCAAGCCACTTCAGTGTTCTTGCCTTGAGAACCCCATGAACAGTATGAGAAGGCAAAATGATAGGATACTGAAAGAGAAGCTCCCCAGGTCAGTAGGTGCCCAATATGCTGTTGGAGATCAATGGAGAAATATCTCCAGAAAGAATGAAGGGATAGAGCCAAAGCAAAAACAATACCCAGTTGTGGATGTGACTGGTGATAGAAGCAAGGTCCGATGTTGTAAAGAGCAATATTGAATAGGAACCTGGAATGTTAGGTCCATGAATCAAGGCAAATTGGAAGTGGTCAAACAGGAGATGGCAAGAGTGAATGTCAACATTCTAGGAATCAGCAACCTAAAATGGACTGGAATGGATGAATTTAACTCAGATGACTGTTATATCTACTACTGTGGGCAGGAATCCCTTAGAAGAAATGGAGTAGCCATCATGGTCAATAAGAGAGTCCGAAATGCAGTACTTGGATGCAATCTCAAAAACGACAGAATGATCTCTGTTCGTTTCTAACGCAAACCATTCAATATCACAGTAATCCAAGCCTATGCCCCAACCAGTAACGCTGAAGAAGCTGAAGTTGAACAGTTCTATGAAGACCTACAGGACCTTTTAGAACTAACACCCAAAAAAGATGTCCTTTTCATTATAGGGGACTGGAATGCAAAAGTAGGAAGTCAAGAAAACACCTGGAGTAACAGGCAAATTTGGCCTTGGACTACAGAATGAAGCACGGCAAAGGCTAATAGAGTTTTGCCAAGAGAATACACTGGTCATAGCAAACAGCCTCTTCCAACAACACAAGAGAAGACTCTACACATGGACATCACCAGATGGTCAACACCGAAATCAGATTGATTATATTCTTTGCAGCCAAACATGGAGAAACACTATACAGTCAGCAAAAACAAGACCAGGAGCTGACTGTGGCTCAGATCATGAACTCCTTATTGCCAAATTCAGACTCAAACTGAAGAAAGTAGGGAAAACCACTAAACCATTCAGGTATGACCTAAATCAAATTCCTTATGACTATACAGTGGAAGTGAGAAATAGATTTAAGGGACTAGATCTGAAAGACAGAGAGCCTGATGAACTATGGACAGAGGTTCGTGACATTGTACAGGAGACAGGGATCAAGACCATCCCCAAGGAAAAGAAATGCAAAAAGGCAAAATGGTTGTCTGAGGAGGCCTTACAAATAGCTGCGAAAAGAAGAGAAGCAAAAAGTAAAGGAGAAAAGGAAAGATATTCCCATCTGAATGCAGAGTTCCAAAGAATAGCCAGGAGAGATAAGAAAGCCTTCCTCAGCAATCAATGCAAAGAAAGAGAGGAAAACAACAGAATGGGAAAGACTAGAAATCTCTTCAAGAAAATTAGAGATACCAAGGGAACATTTCAGGCAAAGATGGCTTCGATAAAGGACAGAAATGGTATGGACCTAACAGAAGCAGAAGAATTAAGAAGAGGTGGCAAGAATACACAGAAGAACTGTACAAAAAAGATCTTCACGACCCAGATAATCACAATGGTGTGATCACTCACCTAGAGCCAGACATCCTGGAATGCCAAGTCAAGTGGGCCTTAGAAAGCATCACTACGAACAAAGCTAGTGGATGTGATGGAATTCCAGTTGAGCTATTTCAAATCCTGAAAGATGATGCTGTTAAAGTGCTGCACTCAATATGTCAGCAAATTTGGAAAACTCAGCAATGGCCACAGGACTGGAAAAGGTAAGTTTTCATTCCAATAAGAAAGGCAATCCCAAAGAATGCTCAAACTACCACACAATTGCACTCATCTCACACGCTAGTAAAGTAATGCTCAAAATTCTGCAAGCCAGGCTTCAGTAATACGTGAATCGAGAACTTCCAGATGTTCAAGCTGGCTTTAGAAAAGGCAGAGGGACCAGAGATCAAATTGCCAATATCTGCTAGATCATCGAAAAAGCAAGAGAGTTCCAGAAAAAAACATCTATTTCTGCTTTATTGACTACGCCAAAGCCTTCGACTATGTGGATCACAATTAACTGTGGAAAACTCTGAAGGAGATGGGAATACCAGACCACCTGACCTGCCTCTTGAGAAACCTGTATGCAGGTCAGGAAGCAACAGTTAGAACTGGACATGGAACAACAGACTGGTTCCAAATAGGAAAAGGAGTACATCAAGGCTGTATATTGTCACCCTGCTTATTTAACTTCTATGCAGAGTACATGATGAGAAATGCTAGGCTGGAAGAAGCACAAGCTGGAATCAAGATTGCCGGGAGAAATATCGATAACCTCAGATATGCAGATGACACCACCCTTATGGCAGAGAGTGAAGAGGAACTAAAAAGCCTCTTGATGAAAGTGAAAGAGGAGAGTGAAAAAATTGGCTTAAAGCTTAACATTCAGAAAACTGAGATCATGGCATCTGGTCCCATCACCTCATGGGAAATACATGGGGAGACAGTGGAAGCAGTGTTAGACTTTGTTTTTTGGGGCTCCAAAATCACTGCAGATGGTGACTGCAGCCATGAAATTAAAAGACACTTACTCCTTGGGAGGAAAGTTATGACCAACCTAGATAGCATATTAAAAAGCAGAGACATTACTTTGCCAACAAAGGTCCGTCTGGTCAAGGCTATGGTTTTTCCAGTGGTCATGTATGGATGTGAGAATTGAACTGTGAAGAAAGCTGAGCACCGAAAAATTGATGCTTTTGAACTGTGGTGTTGGAGAAGACTCTTGAGAGTCCCTTGGACTGCAAGGAGATCCAACCAGTCCATCCTAAAGGAGATCAGTCCTGGGTGTTCATTGGAAGGACTGATGCTGAAGCTGAAACTCCAGTAATTTGGCTACCTCCTGCGAAGAGTTGACTCATTGGAAAAGACCTTGATGCTGGGAGGGATTGGGGGCAGGAGGAGAAGGGGGACAACAGAGGATGAGATGGTTGGATGGCATCACCAACTCGATGGGCATGAATTTGAGTAAACTCCGGGAGTTGGTGATGGACAGGGAGGCCTGGCGTGCTGCAATTCATGGAGTCACAAAGAGTCAGACACGACTGAGTGACTGAACTGAACTGAACTGTTCACTTGGCTGCATCCGTTTGAACTGAGCTGGAAGATCCAAGAAATTTCACTACTTGGAACTTGTCTTTGTCCAAGAGGCTAGTTTAGGCTTCTCATGGTTTGGTGTCCTCAGGGTATTTCAGCTTTTTACATGATAAGAGGTAATGTCATCAAAATGGTTATTTAAGTTCATGTGTACATTTTTCTTCCTTGTTAACAGAAACAGTATTTGTTCTGATAATTTATTTTCAGCCCTGGTATCCTTTAGGGGAGGCTGTACCCACCTCTATTCCCAGAGGATGGAAATAGATGTTTAATAACCTAGTCCTGATAACTCTGTTCCTCTTGCCTGGGACTAATTTAGAAATAGACCTGTGACACAATCCTGAATGATGTTTAAGGTAAAGTCAGAAGATGGGCCTCTAGGAAAGTGTTCCTCAGGTCTCAAAAAGAGACACAACAAAGGAATGTCCCTTTTTTCTAATGCTGGATATTATTATTTGCATATGACACCTGGAGTTGCCTAGCCATCTTTCCTCCATGAAGGAAGGATATAAAAGGACAAGCCAAACATCCTGTGATGTCCTAACAGAAATATGGAAAAAAATCTGATTCCTTACTGAGATAATGAATCAATCAACCTTGGAACCACAATATTTCTCCCTCCCCCAGTTTTATTGATATACAATTGACATATAACATTGTATCCATTTAAGGCATACAACATAATGATTTGTTATCTGTGTTATTGTTTAGTCATTAAGTCATGTCCACTCTTTCATGACCCCACAGACTGTAGCCCTCCAGATTCCTCTGTCCATGGGATTTCCCAGGCAAGAATACTGGAGTGGGTTGCAGTTGCCATTTCCTTTTTTCAGGAAATCTTCCCAATTCAAGGATCAAACCCATGTCTTCTGCATTGCAGGTGGATTCTTTACCACTGAGCCACCCGGGAAGCCCTTGTTATATGTACATCTTGTGAAACTATTACTGCAATAAGATAGGTTAACATCGGTCACCTCATATAGTTACAAACATTTTTTCCTTGTGATGAGAAGTTTTAATTTTTACTAACTTATCAATTTTCACATATACAATATTGTTAACTACAGACACCATGCTATACACAGTATCCCCAGAACTTATTTTTTCTTATAACTGGAAATGTATACCTTTTGACCACTTTCACCTATTTCTCCCAGCCACTCCCACCATCTCAGGCAGCCACCAGGCTGTTCTCTGTTTCTGTGAGTTCAGTTATTTTAGGTTCCACAAAGAAGTGAGATTACCATACTCTATTTGTCTTTCTCTCTGGCTTATTTCACTTAGCATGATGCCTTCAAGGACTATCCATGTTGTCACATATGGGAGAACCATGAGATTATTGGGTTTTTTTAGATTTTGCCCTTCTATTTTGTAAAATAACTTTTATTTGCAGCCTAAATCATTCTGAAGGATATGAGGAAGAGGTTAAAATAGAAGTGAAATGGGACCCAGAGTTATTAATCTTCTATTAAATACTATAATTTTATGGTATATTATTAAGGATGTTTAATACATTTAAACCCACACTACAAGTTACAAAACAGCAAAACACACATTATGAATTTAAACCTGAACTTTAAAAATCAAATTAAAAGCCAAAGAAATAAAATTACTTCTTTTCCTCCAAATGGAACCACTATGGAACTGGTGCCAGCAACAGAACCACCATTGCATAGAGCTGGGGGTAAAAATCATGTTGTCAGAAAAGATTATCTTGAAGTTAAAATCATGATAACTAAGATCACATCTTTCAGCATTTCAATCAAATCAAAGATTTGGGTTTAAAAATCGCTAACTGCCTGGAGTAGGAAATGGCAACCCACTCCAGTACTCTTGCCTGGAAAAGCCCATGGACGGAGGAGACTGGTAGGCTACAGTCCACGGGGTCGCAAAAAGTCCGACAAGGACTGAGCGACTTCACTTTCAGTGTATTCACAGACACATGCAACGAGGTAGTAAATGGTTTAAAATAAATGAGGAAGTCATTTATTAATAAATATTTTTTTAAAAATCCATAACTGGTTTGTAAAGATAGGATACAGAAGAAAAACCTAAAAGAAGCTTCAAATGACTAGATCTTAGTAAAGTGCAGTCATGTTTATCACAACTAGTGCTGTGTCTTAATCATAGATATCTGTTTATTGACAGTCATATGACCGTAACTGTTTTAATTTTAATAAGTTTCATAAAAAGTCTGTTTAGATTCACTCACTTTTTTTGACTTTTACGGAAGAGAAATGCTTAAGATATTGGGGCCAAAGCATGATTTTGCTGACTTTTCATCTTTCCTTGTCAAGTAAGGGTATTAATTAAAAGCATCTTTCACCTGCTGTCATCATTATTTATTTTTAAAAATGACATTTAACGCACCAAAAGGATATAATCTTGGGTTTCTAAAAGATTACCTTTTGCTTTGTAAAATCACATTAATTTAATTTTGTTCATGTATTTATCACAGACAGCTGAAACTTCTTTGTGGATTGGCATGAGCCTGCAGACATGTAGAAACCATTGACTTCAATTATTTCCTCCCAGATTTATTATAGACTGGAAAATGTTTACTTCATCCTTCTACACTTAAAATTAGCTCTGTGCTTCTTCATTCAGTGACTATTTACTGTGTCTATGATGTGCAAGATCTCATGACAGTCACCATGGAGAGCCTCAAAATGTGTAAAACCTAGCCCCTGACCTTTAGCTGCTGATGCCTTGGCCACAAGACGTGTCACTGAACCAGGTGAATCATGTGTTCTCGGCACCAAGTGTTTTACACTTATTAAAGTCTAAATGCCAGTAGATTTTCTTTTCTTTTTAGTTCTAGCTTAATTTCTTTCAAGTCTCCACCTTGTATGTCTTTACTAATGGGCAGTCGAACAGTCAGCAGTGTGGGTTTTGATAGCTCTAGGAAGCCAGAAATGTAGTGTCATAAGGAGTGAAGCTAATCAAAGGCCATAAAGGGACCATTAAAGGCAAGCGCGAAGACCGCACCACCCTGTGAATGGGAGCCCAGCCACTCATGGACTCTCATCTTCTGTCCATTCTTCCAGCTCCTCACAGAGACCTCTCTTTAGCTCTCTTTGGGCTAAATGGCTAGGGAAGCACCCCTGTTATTTCTTTTTGCTTTATGATTCATCTAACCCTCAGAACTCTCTTCTAAGGACGTCTGAATTTGATCAGCACCATAACATGATTATGTTCTCACTACAAGTGGACTGTGAACTAAATGTATCAAGTTGGCTGCCGAGATCAATAGCCTTCCCTCTTTTTTTTTCTTTTTTTTTTTAAGCCAAGTTTCCTTCAGCAGAGGCCATTAGCAGACATTCTATCCCTAACTCCACACAGAGTCCTCCCATGGCATATGTTGAACTTGTCTAGTGGGTAAAATTAGCTTCAACCTCTTGCTAATTTGGCTCCAGAAGAAACAGCTCTTGTTTCTAAAGCAAATGCTGAGCCGTGTCTGAGAGTTTTGAAAGGATTGGCTAAGGGGAAGAGAGCTTAAACAAAACTAAATAGTGATTTCCTCTAACACACACCCAAAGGCACCTCTACCTTATGTTCAAGCTTTTCTTTCTACTACAAAACAGGGCTTCCCTGGTGGCTCAGATGAGAAAGAATCTGCCTATAATGCAGTAGTCTCAGGTTCGACTACTGGGTTGGGAAGACCCCCTGGAGACGGAAATGGCTACCCACTACAGTATTCTTGCCTAGAGAATTCCATGGACAAAGACAGGCAGTCTGGCGGGCTATAGTCCATGGGGTTGCAAAGAGTCAGACACCACTGAGCAACTAACACTTTCACAAAACAGATCGACACAGGTAAGCAGAAGCAATCGAATATTATTAGTTCTGTTAAAATTTGACAGGACGTTTCGAAAACCAGTCTATTTTTATTTAATCCCAACTTTTTTTTTTTTCTCTTCTGTGAGCTTGTTTTGTAATACATAAACATTTTAAACACTTCTTTCCAAAGTGGTCCTCCTCAAGTATCTTTTCTAAATGGTATATCAGGTCCCAACTGGTTAATTGGCAGTGCTAACTCCCAGTTTATTTAACATTCAAGGCTAGGTATTATTAAAGCCCTGATCACCTATTTGGGGTTATTTAAAGAAAACACCCTAGAAATGGGCTGCTTCTTACATATACTCAGTGTGATTTTGAAACACCATTGTCAGGAAATACAACCAATCCCTGAAACTTTTTTCCCCTGGGTTATCAGAGTCCGAGACAATTGATGACATTACATTGGTCGTTCATTTTAGATTCGTGGAGCCCACAAAAATCAATAGTTTTCCATTATCAGGTCCAGCTGGGTCACTAGTCTGTCAATGAGCTGTTACAATTGCTCTACAGGGTGAGTCTGACCAGTCAATTGCTGCTGACAAGAGGAAAACATGCTGACAGCCACGGGGACAAGTCAGAACACAGATTCGCACTTCAGTTTGCCGTCCAAAGAGACTCGGAGCAAGGCCATTTTCAAGACGCAGGGCACACTCCATGGGCGGCCTCGGGGAGGGGCTCCCCGCCTTGGTTTTATAGGACAAGTGCCTAAGGGCCCGTCCTTGCTCCAGTCAATATCGCCAAGAGAGACTCTGTAGTCACTGCCTTTGTTAGTCAGAGGGCATGGACCAGCCAGAATTGTCCCTAAACACCATCTTCTACCCCATTTGGTACCCAGAGCAAGAGTAGGAGGAAGGAATTCTATTTTTACTACCACTGACTCAGATGTAACTGTGTGTGTGTGTGTGTGTGTGTGTGTGTGTGTGTGTGTATACTGGGGAATATAAAAACCTAAAGAGGAAGTAAATGGCCAAAGGCACCAAATATGAACAAATATGACTAATGACTAAATGTATTGCAAATGAATATTGACTGAAGGACGGAAGATCCCCTGGTGTTGGTATATAGGCTATTCCCTTGTTGCCTCATTATTTGTAACATCATCTATACTTTGATCTCATCTTGAGATATTTTACTAAATCAAGTGTCTCTCTCATTAGGGTCTCATCTACTGCCACTCTGTTTGATGCAGTGGGCAGCAAGGGGAACCGAGTTCTGGTGTCACCCTGCCCATAACAGGAAGTGCTGGGACAGAATGGTCAGCTCTGATGAGTGTCTGAACTGCCCCCCATTCATAAAATGAAGACATGCTTGCCTTACCTACTATGTCACAAGGTTGTCAGGAGAATCCAAAGCAAGATCAATTGAGAGTAAGCTCTGCCCAAGTAAGTGACTCTGTGTGTATGTGTGTGTGTGTGTGTGTGTGTGTATAAGCTATCCACACACATGTGTTCAGAAGCAACAGAAAGAAGTCCTTCTTTTTCCAGAATAATTCATTTTTGGACTAGACTGAATTGCTTTCCCTCTTGAGAAATGAAAGTCTCTCAGTCGTGTCTGATTCTTTGCGACTGCATGGACTGTCCAGACCCCATGGACTGCAGCCTGCCAGGCTCCTCTGTCCATGGAATTCTCCAGACAAGAATACTGGAGTGGGTAGCCATTCCCTTCTCCAAGGGATCTTCCCAACCCAGGAAGCAAACCTGAGTTTCCCTCACTGAAGGCGGATTTTTTACTGTCCAAGCCACCAGGGAAGCCTAGGTTCTTTAGAAGAGTCCATGACTAATCCATCATGTATTCCATCATGAGAGAAAATCAAAAGTCAGAGGACAGTTTTGAAGGTCTTAATGGGTTTTATAGCTCTCTAGTTGGTGGAGAAGAGGGTTGAGATGTTAGCAGAATAGACACACACTGTCTGGGTTCCTACAAGCCGAGAGGCTTCCAAAGCAACGTGAAGCTGTGCACCTCACCCTAGTTTTGTTTCAGACATCAAACTATGAGCTCAAATGATAAATATTTTTAATTTGTTTCAATATTATGATTTTTAATGTTTCACTTTTATTAATATCTTTCAAGTATTAAATTCTAGCCTTTTAAAAAAAATGCCTCTGGTCTTGGGTTTGATTCTTTTGGAAATCAACATTCACTTGTGTTCCATCATCAAACAAAACTGATAATCAAGTGTGTGACTGGAAGCCAACCAGCTAGGGTTTTTTTCCTTTCCTTTTTTTATTACACCACCAAAAAAATCATTTTCTTTAAATGAGTAAAAAAAAAAAAAAAGTAGTTTTAACAAGAGCAAATTTGCTCATAATTAGATGAACCAGTCTTATGTCTTCCAGCACTTGGAAGCATGAAATTCATCAGAACTCTCATAGCATTAATTAAAAAGAATTTATGTTTTTTTAATAAAATGCTTCATGTTTTAGCTCCTTTATTCCTCCACGAAATGTGATTATGTGGGGGCTGAAGGGAATTCAGGTTAATATGTTGACACACTTAACAATGCAGGGTCAGGCTGCACAATACGCTTCACTGGTTTAGTTCATGACACCCCCTGACAGGGCCTAATCATCCCCTGCCCTAAAGGCAGAGGGAGAGAGAGGATTTTAATTACTGTTCTGTATGCAAGTTTGCCAGCATTAAATTGAGACATAATTAGGCCTCTGAATTTTAATAATTGTCCTAGCTAATTGGGCAGACAAGTACGTTATGCAGCATGGCGTGATTAGATAATTAGTATTTCCAAATGACAAAATTGGGCTCTTGATTACAAATTCTACATGAAGGGGGAAAAAGGTAGCAAGCAGAGCTTTACAAGTCTATTAAGGGAGAGTTTAGCGATGTTGGTAATTTAAAGTCTATTAGGAAGCAACATTTCATTCTCAGAGCCTGAGGTCTGGGACAAGGGCCTCTGGCCAGCTATGGCTCTTACTTAAGGCTTCTCTCCAGGGAGCTCTGTTTTCCCTGGGGTCTGTTGCATCTACCCTACTCCTCCACCTCCACCCAAACTTAGCAGTCATCACTGACCTTGGGTAAGGTCTCTTTGACTAGACACCAGATGGCAGGTGATAAGTCTGAAAAAGAAATCGTGGAATGTAGGGAGTATAGAACAGAGAAAGGGTAATCTACCCAGGTCTGGTGTAAATATCTATAGTGTCTTTCCTTTGCAAAGAGCTGTCATTTCATTCTTCTCCCAGAATTCACCACTCTCATCTAATCATCAGCTCCATCACAACCTTTTTGGTGGAAAATCCTAAATCAAAATCTTAAATGTTTGAGGTATGAAGTAAGTGCCTGACATGAAGTAAGTGCTTAATAAATATTAGCTCTTAAACTAATGACTTTGGAAGGTATAAGGTGGTTTGTAGAAGAAAGTTCTGGGTCTGGCTCTTTGCTGTGCTGGTACTCAAATGAGGCAAGGGTCTCCAGCCCCTTTGCTTTCTGAGAGAAGGATGCAGTGCCCCATTTATGCTGGGGGAGACCCAATAGTAACAGCTGCACCTACAACTCGAATACCTAACCAGACTTCCTTTCTCCCCATTCTTCAGAGGTTGGAATTGCAGACAAGTACCACCATGCAGAAATCATGGGGGCAGTTAACTTAAAAAAAAAATGCAGAGTAAACTCTGCATCCTACCCTGCCTATGACTCACTCTCCATGTCACCTTATTGCCCACAGAGGCATACTAGAAACGCTTCTAGTTTCTAAATTTTTCTCACAACCATCAGTAGCCTGGGCTCCAGAGCTGTTTTTCAGGGAAGAGAACAACTGGATACAAACCAGAATCCTTCTTAAAAAATGATTGATAGGTGGTTGGTGGATGACACTGTGATGAAAGTTTGTTAGGGGAAACTTGGAAGTTCTGAATGTATTCATATATTCATATACATCACTGAGGATGACCAGGAGGAAAATAACAATGTCTCCATGACTTGATCCAGTCAAGTCTGAGTGAGACTATCAGACTGAGTGAGAATTTCTTAAGACTTTCTCAGAACTAATGCCATCTCATTTATGAATGATGGAAGTGTTCTGGCCGAGATTCCTATTCAGAATGCAGAGTTCTCTCCGTGGGTAATGTTTGTATCACCCTGGCATAATCTCTACAGTATATAACACTTAAATAACAGAGAGGAGGGCAACACCCTGAGATTTGAGGAAGAGACAAGTATAGAATGAGAACATTTTGCTAGAAATTTAGAAGGAAAGAGTAAGACATTATTTTCCAGGATGGTGCTGAAAACGGGAAAACGGAGTGTGCGATCCTCATGCTTGAGCTGTATCTCACAATAAGAAACTATCCCCTCTTGGGGCTTCGAGTCTCCCTGTTGCTCACAGGGACGCTGCTCCCCAGTCACAGGAGCAGCCAGAACTGGCGCTGAGCTCTCGCCCTCACTGCACTTTCCAGATCCCTGGAGGAAACATCACCCTTGTAGGAGGGTGGGAGACGTAATTTTCTAAAGGACGAATCCTCCTCCATCCCTCAATGTTGGGGCTTCTTTCCCGCTCTTTTTGAAGAAGCACGTTTATGACTGATCGCTCAACACCTTGTTGGTTCTGATTGCAGAAAACACACCTTATAAATATACGATAACCATCCTGTAATAGAGAGTGTGACAATTTACTTCACAGTGCGTTTCGGGCTGCTAATTGATCGTTTCAGTCCAGGGACGATTTGGAATAAATTATAGCCATCAAAAGGATATCACAGCTCATTTTGGTGGAAGGATTTCCACGTCGCCTCGCGTTAGTCAGAGAGCCGATTGCTCCCGGCGGGCAGAGAGGAGGGGAGGGAACCGGCCCAGGAAAGGGGTGGCGGGGTGGGATGCGGGGAGCAGGACTGGGCGGGGCCAAAGGGCCCGACGGGCGGGCCCGGCGGGACGGGGCGGGGGCGGGGCGATGGGCGGGGCCGACGGCGGCGCGCACGCGGCGGCTGCAGGTCCGCGGCCGGACGGTAGAGGCCTCCCTTCCGAGGCGGCGGCGCGGATGCTACCTGCTGGCTCTCGGCACCCCGGCGCGAGCCCGCGCGTCTTTCCCGGTGAGGTCCCTACGCGGCGCGGCCGGGCCAGGCCCAATGTGAGTATTCCCCACGCACTCCCCTCCTCCCGCAGGCGGTAGCGCCCGTTCATCTGAAGTGAGAGTGTCCGTCGGGCAGAGGGGCCGGGGTGCTCGCGTGAGCGACATCTCACCTCCCGCTGGAGGCTTCCTGTCGGCGGGGTTCCCCGCGGGAGCGGACGCGGTAACGTGGACCGCCGCTCTCTGGGCTCACGGAACCGGAGTAGCGAGGCGGAGAGGCGCCGCGGCGCCGTCGGGGGCTTTGTGTGTGGTTGGGGCCCACGGCTTCGGTAGCTCTGATTCTCACGGGAAGGGCGCGTGCGGAGCGTCTCGGCCGCGGAGGGCGCCTCGCCCACCGGCACCTGCAGAAGAGGGCGAGGAGGGGACTGGCGGGTCGGCGCCGGGAGGTGCTGCCGAGGTCGCGAGGGCGGCGGGTCACGCGCCGTGGAAGGCGGCGAGAGCGCAGCTTGAAAACTCTGCCGCGGACGCGGAGGCCACGCCGAGCCGACCGGCCCAGGACCCCGCTCCGTCGGATCAGCTTCTCCAGCCCGCCCCGCAGGCCGCCGCGCCCTCGTTTCCATTTCGTTTCTCGCAAAGAGTGTGCGGTCGCGTGGTGGTCGTGAAGAAGGGAAATCCTATTCCTACCTAGAATTCGGCTTTGAAAAAAGTATTTTCCTATTCCTGTGGCAAGCACTTCCCAATCTGGCCTTCCCCTCCCCCGCCCACGAGACCTCCGGGCAACTTTCATTTTCTTCCTAAATTAAGTTAATCCTTAGAAAGATTGAGGCCCTTTGCTCACATGTAGCAGACTCCACCTTCTACCCCCCCCCCCCCCAATTCGTGAGCTCAAAGTCTCTTCGTTTTTTAGTCTTCTGTCACGCTAATAAATTTTGTCAATCTAGGGCACGGATGGTTCCATGCAGGCGATTTTGACAGCAGTCATCATACCAAGCTATTATGAAGTGTGATGTCAGTTTGGAGGACGGATAATATATGTCAGTTCTTGACACGCTTATCTTACAAGGAAACATCTGAGACCATCAGTAAGAGGCATTTTAATTCACACACCAAAAATATTTTGTGTTTGGTTGACATCTCTCAAAATGCTGAAAGTAGCATTTATCATTTTGTAGGTATTTATCAATGTACTCACAAAAGCCCCTACAGGAAGGAGGAGGGTTTTGTCTTAGTCCTGTTATATCACATAAACCAAGGAACAGAGATGTGTGTCCTACTCAATAAATAGTCCTTATAAGCCAGTAATAGAGCTGTATTTATGAGACCAAGCATCTTCTAAAACTGGAATAATAGAAAAGGGAAGAAACTGGTTATGTTTACATCTCTGTTGTGAAAGATAAAATGTCTGCTAGCTTAAATGAGAAACCTTATGCTTTTAGCACAAGTGCTGTGTGAAATGATCCATTTATCTCAGGTGTGGAAGTCAGGTAAATTTTCTATAAAACCCAGTCTTAATTATTACTTCAAAAGTATGGCTTGGGTCCTAATGAATGAATTCTGAAATCTAAAGCAGAATCTAAATCCAACTCTAAGCAGAAGCTTTAGGCTTGATATTATGTAATAGTCAGCAACTTTATTTACGTGGACCAAATCCCATGGGAGTTAGTTTTATCATGAACTCTGCCTGTGTTCACCAAAGATATGGTTTTCTTTTCCTCAGTTCATTAATTCAGTAACTATTCATTATGCCTATAACCTGTTAACTTCACTTTGCCATTGAACATGATCCCTATAGGCATATAATGCATAACTGTTGAAATGTAACTGAAATGTGGAAAATATGTATATCTTCTTCAGGCTCAAGGAATATTATTATAAAAGAGTTAAAAACCTATGCCCTTTCATTCATATGAAAAATTGTATTGACTACTCTCAAGTAGTAAATTAAAAGAAGAAAAATTAGAAATCAGAAAGTTTTCTCCAGTCTGAGCTCTATTCATAATGCCATATTTTTTTTTCTCCTTAAGATTTTCAAAACAAAGTTTAAAGGACCTGCATGATTGAATGGGTTTATGATGTTCTTTTAATAATTTTAGAATATGTAACTTTCCTTAAAAAGACTTAATTTTTATGATGATATGCTGAACTGGCTCATGCTATGTGAGCGAAGCACTCTGTTTCCATTGTTGCCACTGTTGACACTTGATTCTGAAGCTCTTCATTTGGGCACTCTTCAGAATCCACAGCACATCTTATTAAAAGTTTCGGAAGTGGGAAGTCATCGTCTTTTAAAGCCTTACTGTGCCCTGAAGAGTTGGGTGATCAAGTCAGTGAATATAATTGGAGGTCAAAACAATTGGAAAGACTATTAGATGTCTTTTTTTGAGTAGTTTTTAAACTAGTTCTAAAGTCTTATATAAATGTAGTTTGAACATTGGTAGCACCACTGGAATAAAAGTAGCTGCCAAGGGAAAGCTCTGAGAAAACTGTACATTTGGAGCTTACAGCATCTCTTTGATTATCAACAAATTATTAATCTACCAACCATGTACATGTCTAGTACAATGGAATGCAGTATAAGTAGTAGTAACGTTAGGCGCTCAGTCGTGTCTGACTTTGCAATCCCACAGACTGTAGCCTGCCGGGTTTCTCTGTCCATGGGATCCTCCAGACAAGAATACTGGAGTGGTTTGCCATTCCCTTCTCCAGAGGCTCTTCCCAACCCAGGAATTGAACCCAGCTCTCCTGCATTGCAGGCAGATTCTTGACCATCTGAGCTACAGGGAAGTCCATTGGAATACAGTATAGAGACACCTTATTTCAGAAAGCTTTATTGTTAAGAATTTGATCTAGATTTTATAAGAGCTCAATTTTGCTGCTATGATTATAGAAGCTGTTAAATTCTGGAATATGGGATTCGGTAGGAAAAATCCAAGATGGGCTAAAATCAGAATTACCCTATATACTTCTCTGGGCTTCCCAGGTGGCGCTAGTGGTAAAGAATCTGCCTGCCAGTGCAGATGTAAAAGACGTGGGTTTGATCCCTGGGTTGGGAAAATCCCCTGGAGTAGGAAATGGCAACCCACTTCAGTATTCTTGCCTGGAGGATCCCATAGATAGAGGAACCTGGCAGGCTACAGTCCATAGAGTTGCACAGAGTCAGATACAACTGAAGCAACTTAGCATTACACACATACATATACTTCTCTAAATTTGGTGGCCCACATTCCTAGAAATATAGGAATCACACTCAGTTAAGAAATCAACTTAACCTGTATTCTATTTAGTGAGCAAGACATTTACCACAATAAAAAAAAAAAGAAAAACCTCAGTGATTCTTCAACTGTAGGTGAAGTCTAACTTATAGGTCGAAACATTTGTCTTCTTTAAGTAGATGGTTGTGAATAGAGACCCAAAGTATGTATACACACACACACACACACACACACACATATAGTGGAACCACTGTGTGCTAAAAATATGCTATGTGCTGTGCAAAATACAGAGTCATGAAACTCCTTACTCTGAATTTAAATTCTTATGATAGTCACGACCAGAATATGGGAGATGGGGTAGAAAGACACTCAAGGAAAAGAGAGGTGGAGATGGGAAGAGGTGGGTCATGGGACTTTTGAATCATAATTGAATTCACTTAAGAGATGTCCTTTCCAAAAACCACTGGCAAATAATTTAAAATCTGAGGAAATAATTCAAATTCAACACCAGCTGAGACTGTATGGAGAACCGAGAAAAGCAGAAAGAGTGTAATTAGGTGAGTAGGAATTTTTCTAAGGATTCAGATCTAATATCTTTAGTATTATATAGAAGGCCACAGGATCATTAGTGATTAGCAGGGATCCAGACTGTAATGATCAGGAGAGAGCAAGACCAGAGGACAAAGATGAAAGAGTCCTTTTGCTTAAACTGAATGTTGCGAATGCTGATGGAACTTACAGAGAGAAGGTCAACCAGCAGACAAAGAAATAGGGCAACAGTGCCAAGTCGTCAAGTATGTTCCTCTTTTTCACCCCAGAGTTTGATTGGATATGGGGATTAACCAAGCTTGAGCTGAGACAAAAAGAATATCCTTATTTCAGCCATTTATAAGATCTGGAACTTTGAGTTTTGTCTGCTTTGATGAGTTTGGTTATTGCTTAGAAATTAGGGAAGGGGACCTGCTGGGCTCTGGATATCAGAGAGATACCCAACTAAAAGGTCAGTAAACAAGGTGGAGAGATCCAGTTCTGGATTTTTTCTGGGGAAAAGACTGTCTACTAGTAGACAAAACAATGCCTAAATTTTATGTTACAAGTACCAAGAAGTATCAGGTACCCAGAAAATACTCAAAATATTCTATAGATTTAAAGACCTATCCAGATATTTCTTAGTTTGAATCTAAATGTTAAATTTTGTGTATAGTGTTTATAGTTTCAGGATTGGAGTGGAGGACTCTTCGTATGGCCATTTTTTAAAAAGTCTGGTTAGTATAGCTTGAGGCCCATCTCTTTCAGATAGAGAAGTTACTGGTTTTAGGTTTGTAGAATTCACGTGGACCAAGAATATAGAAACGACAGGAAATCGCCCTGAGAATTGGGAAATACCGTATGGTAGAAAGTACCCTGGACTAGTAGTAGGAACTAGGTTTACCATGTACCAGTTGTGTTACTTGAGGCAAATTTTCATTTTCTCATAGGCAAAATGTATATAGTACATTTATTTCAAGGGTGGTTTTGAGCCTTATCTGAGATGAAATAAATGGAAGAACTGGGGTTATTAAATGCTGTGCATGTACAAGCTTTTGTGTGCTACAACATGGGTTTTGTAGGTCAAGGTAAGGGTTGTTGAGCTGTCCAGATATTTAAAACCAAAATGTAAGTGAAGATAGAAACCTATCTTTGGGAATTTAGGAGAACAGACTAGTTTTCACATGAATACTAGAGAACAGTGAATCATAGTCATTATTCCCCCTTTTCTCAAATTTATAGGAAGTACCTGTTGCCTTCGTAAGAGGTTTTCTTTTTTGTTTGTTTGTTTTGTTGGACCTGTTGGAAATAAAGAAACCTGTTAGCTTGCTTGGTGCTATCAAGTCCAGATCTTCAGCACTGGCAGTGAAGCCACAGTCTCCATGAGGGGAAAAGTAGCCAAGCGTCCAGCTCTTGATTCTTGTACTCTCAGAAGTTCTTTTCTTAGAGAATTTATGAATCCCTGTTGCCACCTACATGTCTTAGAAGAAAGCAGGCAAGAGACTAGATGAAGTGCCACGTATTGGTCAGCTGTGAATATTTTTTGCAATTGTGATTCTTCCCACAGCAGCAGGCCATTAGAAAAGTTCTCTCCTTGATTTTCTCCTGTGTCTTTAAAAGGTAGAAGCTTGCTTGGGACAGGGTAGTCTGCCTCATGGGGCTGCAAAGAGTCGGACGTGACTGAGCACACACACACATCTCAGCGAAACACCAATACAGATACACCCAGTGGCGGGGAGCGGAGGGGGATGGCTCCTAGAGAGGAGGGGTGAATGAATAGAAGGGGTGGCTTGAGATGGATACACTCATTCTTTCTTCTGTTGAATTTCAGAGTCTACCGTACTAAAGAGGAAAACCGTGCCCTTACCTTAAGACGTGGTTAGAGGGTATTTTCTAGAGGTTTACTGAGTATCCTCCACACATCGACACTTCACTAATTCATGTTGTGTGAGACAAAATGTGTCTGAGCCACTACATTGTACTGGTTAAGGAAGAAGAAGGTTTGATTCAGATGGCTGTGTTTGAACCTCAGATCTGCCACTTCTTGCTGAGTGGCTTGGGCAAGTTTCTTAATCTCTCTGAACCCTGAGCACCAGTTTATGTGCAAAAGGACAATAATAACAGTGTCTGCTTTTTAGGATTACTGTGCATGAAGGTGTTCCACAAATGGAAGCTGTATCATTAGGCTCTGGAGAGTGAGGAAGATAAAGAAATATTAGGCAAATTCCCCTCTTCAGGGAGCTTACAGTATGGTTGGAAGGGACTGTGTAAATGAAAACTGATGTACCAGTACAGGGCAGAGAATAGGAGTGCCAAGTAAAAGCTGCAGATATTGAAGGGTTCAGCAGGCTGCCAAGGACTAGGATGATGGTGAAAGATTTCAAGACAGAGGTGGAAATTTCTCTCTGGGATTTGTAGGCTGGGATTCAGATATGTATACTGGAGTTGAGAAGGCGTCCCAGAGGGCAAGGAGAACACACAGTACTGCAGGGGTGAGAGTATGTCAAATGGAAAGTAAACCAGTTTTTAAGCCAGACAGAGAAGTGTAAGAATCCTGTCTCTGCTGAGATCTTAGTTGGATAAGTACCTTAATTTCTTTACTCTCAGTTTCTCCAGTCCTAAAATGGGTATAATCATATCTCATTAAATTGAAGGGAAATGAGAGAATGTTTGTAAGGCCTAACATGTGCTTGCCATCTCACAAGTATTCAATAAAATGAAGATAATTCATGTGGTGTTTTCAGGGGACAACAGGGGATCTGTCTTCCTGAAGAGCTGTCTTGCTGGTGTAAGCTAGTAGTGGAAAACAAGTCAGAAAAGGCCAGTTAGTGCCTATGGGCAGAGTAGAGAGGAGGCTTAAAGGCCGATTTAAGGAGCTGGGTGGGGTTATTATATACTGTCAGCGCTCTTGAGGCTTTTGAGTGCAGTGGGGGTTTAGGAGAAATTAATCTCAAGGCACTCTGAAGGCTGTTTTGGAGGAAGGAATTCACGCATCTGTAAACTAGGAAGTGTCTAGATTAGGATAGTGGTAAGGTTATTAGTGGCTTTCCTGGTGGCTCAGTGGTAAAGAATTCTTCTGCCAATGTAGGAGACTCAGGTTCAATCTCTGGGTGGGAAAGATCCCCTGGAGAAGGAAATGGCTTCCCACTCCAGTATTCCTGCCTGGGAAATCCCATGGACAAGAGGAGCCTGGCAGGCTACAGTCCATAGGGTCACGAAAGAGTCAGACATGACTTAGTGACTGAACAATAACAAAGGTTATTAGACCAGGTTGATGTGGTCTCTTTAAAGTTTCTTTTGTAAAAGGAGATTAGAATTCAGTAGTTTTCCAGAATAAAATCAGTATAGGTCCACAGCTTTGGAAAATAGAACTCACTCAATATGCAGAGACTGTAGAAGGTGGGAAGTAACTTTAATGCTAAATAAATGCTAGAACTTGCTTCAGCTTATGAAATAGTCCTTTTTAAAGAAACTTTCCTTTTCCTGTTAATGCACATAAGTGTGTGCCTATCACTGGTTTTCAGAAAAACACAGTGTAGATCATTTATAATTGTTTGGTGTTTGAGGTTAGGGTTGAGTACCAAGTAGCATTGGGTCAAATGGGGAGGAGCCTGCAGCAAAGTAGTAATTTGATGACTTTATTTGGTGACAGTGTGACTTGGATGAGAAAATACTGTCTTCTCCCTCGGGTTTAGAAGTGATTTAATTAAAAACACAAACCTAGGAAATGGTTTTGGATACTAGTGAATTCATTTATGTTGTCTCTCTCACCACTCTTTTCTGTCCCTAATAGTTCTGTAATGGGAGAATATATAGTGGATAATTGTATTTCTAAAGAAAGTCACACTGATTATATGGAACCCATTTTTAAAATGTGAGGAAATTGAAACTGTTCAGTGGTAGACCTTAAACATGTAGGAAAGGATGACTGACCTCTGCTGGTTTCTGGAATTTTGCTGTTCTCTCATTTGGCTATAAGGGCAACCTGTTGCTTATGACTCTGGGGTATCTGGGGTGTCACAGTAGTTAACTGTGATTATGCACTGCTGCCTTCAGAAGGAGGGTGCACGTGTAAGGGGCCTGTGTGCAGTGGTGGGTGGGAAGGCAGGCCTTGTGGGGTTAGAGGCAGAGCAGGCTGTCCTGATGTTCTGAGCGGAGGGATGGAGTGTATTTCATTTCTCATCCCCTGAGTTTACTGAAATCTGCTGTGAAACGGGGTCGGGGGGGGGGGGGTGTAGAAAGAAAGCATGATGCTGTAAGGTTATTGAGATGCCAGCATGCAGATTATATCTGACTCTTCGACACTCCTTTTTACTCCATCCTGGAAACAGAAGGCTATGTGAGAAACCTGTTCCAAGAGAAGGAAGGGGAGAAAGCAAAAGACGTCTTCCTACTTTTTAATGAAAGAGTTTTTGAGTATAATTTTGGATTTCTGGTGTCCGTTTTACCCTAAATAGACCATCCAAAGAAGCTCCTGGCTGAAACCCTGGCTAGGGGGCTTCAGATCAGGGGCAGGTGGCCTTGGGCAGGGGGTCTTCAGGGTGCTCCTGGCATTAATTTTGCTGAAAAGAGCCTCACAAGAGACCCAGTCTCCCCTCCTGCATGAGTGGCAGGCATTGGACCTTGGAGAGGGCCTCCATGCAAATTTCAGCCTTGCCCCCTCCTCCAACCCCTCTGTCTTCTGCTCCTACAGTGGGACCTCTCTTTCTCCCTCTTCCCTCTTTTTTCAATTAAATGAATTAATTACCAGGCATTTAACTTTTTGCCAGACTCTTTCATTATGCCTGGAGTTGTTGCTGAGCGGCAAAGGAAGTAATAACATTCGCAGTGAGGGGCAAATCCTGTTAATGAACAAATTAAAGTTCAAACAGTGATTCAAGTTCACAACCTCTCTGTGGCTCTTCTCTTTAATAAGAGTTATACATGTTACTTTCCTCGCTCTTTTCTCCCGTTTATTACTTTTTAAGCTTTTCATCAACACTGCTGGGGCATATTTGAGGCTCCCAACCTTTCAACCCTGACAAGGACTCGAGCAGTTATAATCCCATCTTAATTTGGCAACTTTTGTAAAACACATAAAGGGCCCAGGGTCACCTTTGGTCGCCAGAGCCCTGCGTGACCCTCTAGCTTTCACCCCCGCCAGGGCTTCCGTGGACTGCTTCTCTGGATCTGGTTTTCTTTCCTCTCTTGCACTTAGAGTCTGACTCAACTTCCCGCCCTGAGGCACAGCCTGCAGGGAGGGCCAGAGAGTGTCCGCAGCCGTCCCACTCTCGGTTCCCTCTGTAGTCAGCCTCTGCATGTGACCGGACAAAGGGGAGGTGGGGCGGGGAGCCTCTGGACTAAAAGCTGAGAACCTCTGCGGAGAAAGGAGTTTGGGGTAGGAAGGATGCCTGACCCCTTCCCCACCACCACTGTCACCAAATGCTGCTCGCCTGGCTGAGGGGACCTTGCCTGAATTGGCGCAGGAAGCCCCAGACTCCTTGCCCTTTGACGGACGGGCCAGGGCCTGACAGGAACGGGGAGGAGCCAGGGAGGCCTTAGGTGCCCGCCTCCTCCTTCCCGCTCCATTCTTCCAAATGTGAACTTCGTGGGGGTCTTCTCCACATCCCTGCTTGGCTTCTCACCACCGTCCCCTGAGCATAGCTTGATATAATCACCATGACAACTGCAATCTAGACGCATACACATAATAGAGATGAAATAGACAAAAGATTAGCATGCCATGAAAAGTACAATAAGTTTCTTATTTAGCATTTAGATAACTATCTTTCCTTCGGAGCAAGCTTCAAAGTTGAAGCCAGTTTAGACCAAGAGGATTAATTCTTTCTCCCACATGCTTCATTGAATCTCTCATTACCAAACTTTGTCTGTATTGATGTAAGATTTGATTGAAGATTAGAGCATTTAGCAAATCTTGCTTTTCTGCATGTATCAGGTCCTTTCAAGCAGGGATCGCAGTGCCCAGTGGTCAATACCCTTACTTTTATCCAGTGTCTGCTTCATTTAAACTTAATCAACTCCATCAATGAACTGGAACAGGGAAACGTCCCTGCGGTAAGAATGTTGTGCTTTTGTGGGATAATTCTTTGCTCTTTCCCGATCTGTTGGCGTTAAACCTAAAATTGCACTATGATGAACTTTTTTTTTTTAATCAATATGATAATGACAATTGGGCCTGAATGCTCTGGTAGGACTTAGAGTAGACCAGGATCTGGCCTCCATTACTAAAACAACTCTGGTCCTGCGATAGTCTTCCACCTTTTGTGTGGCTTTAATACCTTTTCTTCCCTGACATTGAATATTGCTCAAGCTGGAAAATGATGCATCTTTGTAGAGAAGGCTCATATGTCACAGCCAGAAAGTGAAGCAGACCGATTGGTTGTGTGAATTATCTGACTTGCTGCAGTGAATTATTTGCACTGTTTCCCTACCTAGTCAACAAGTTCCTGAGGTATAGTAGAGATCGATCAAAACTGACAGCCCGCGTGTGAAGGCTTTACTGTGTAAATCTGGCGCACTCATCCTGGCCATGCCGGCCCTGGCATCTGTATATCATTTTTATACTGCTACCAGTAGAGCAATTTCAAAAGTATTTGCAAGGAAAATGCGTGTCCCCATCTGTTCCTGGAAGCATAAATGTGCCACCTTCGGAGGGTTTTCACTGGTAATCATATCTTTAATGATCAACAGACTAGTGATATATACTTTTCCATAAAATGGGGTTTTCTTCACTTTATTGTGATTGGCTAGAATAAATAGCTTTTCCATATGTTAGAGAGATAAAATATAAGATTAGCAGAGGTCGTTTGTTGGATAGTAAACAAAAGAAACAATTCATTCCAAATAATCTTTGAAAAGAAGCAATGACAAAGTTAAGTTGCAATAACAGAGCATCTGGGGCCCCACATCAGAAAACAGACCTTGTTCCTCCTTGGAATAGGAGCCGTTTAAGAGCAGAAACTCAGAGTCTTCTAGAGGACTCTGGTGACTGATTCTCAGAGGCAGGGAGGGAAGGATCAGGGTAAGGAGGAGAGGCTAGACTAATACTTACTTGTTTATTTCTGTTTTAAGGTTGTATCTCCTTTCCCTTACCTGCTATTTGCCTGCCCTCACTGAAGCAAGCGCCCTGGGTAAGTTGGTGGGTGATGTGTTCAGAAAGCAGGCAAGTGCCACCCTCCTGAATTTCTCTTCAGGCCTACAGGGGATGAGGATTGTTCACCTACTTGAACAGTTGGCTTCCTCCTTGGGAGATTCTCTTCTCCCATAGAAAAGGGTGGCCTCTGAAGGTGGGCAGGTTGCTGGCCTTTGAAATTCCAAAGCCATGCAGAAGACACCTCAAGATTGCCCAACCTGCCAGAAATACTCCTCCCCTGCCCCCCTCCAAGTGTTCTTAGTAATCAATCCCACCTGTATAGGTTACAGTCTGAAGATACAATCAGTCGCTAACCATTATCTCACCTACCCACATACATACATTCATACAGGCATTCTCCACTCAGAGCCCAAGAGCACTGCCCCAACCCCAACCTTTTTTTTTTTTCTTCTTCCAGATGCAGATACTCCTAGTCTTTGGCAAAATTTGGAAGCATCCCCTCCAGCTGTCTGTCCAGAAGTTGCTACTGCCTGCTCAGGAATCTAATTCTGTTGTTTCCAGAATTCAGAGAGAACCTCCTATTTTGCGAAAGACTGATGTTAGTTGTAGGATACCTGAATCTAAACGATGTCTATTTCTTCAGCCTTTGAGCTCTCTAGAAAATAGGTGTAGAGCTACTGAGACCTGTTTTCTACAAGTCAAATACTGAGAATGAGAAGTTGAGGTGGAGGGGATGTTCTCTGTATACACTGAGACCAGGACCAGTTAGCACATTAATCTTAAACTGGTTCTTTACTCTTTACAGGTATTTATTGTTACTGACCTTTTCCCCCTGAGAGTAATGGGAGAAAAGCTCTGTCTTTTCTGTATATCTTACCCCTTATCTCATGTTCCATAGAAATTTTTGCTCTCTGCAAATGCCTACTTCTCTCACTGCAGCAGTAGTGTGTGGGTATTAGCTTCAAAGTGGGAAATGTTTTCAGGCTGATCCCAAGGAGGAAGTCTCTCTTAGCATCTTAAATCCAACTCGTGTTAATTTCCTCATCACAGTGAGGTTTGGAACGAATGACAGGACAATAGAAAAACAGCTTACCCCAAACCTATGGCCAAAGGAAAAGGGAAAATCCACTGTGAAAAGGTTTTCTTCTCAAATTTCTCCTTAATTTTAGAAACAGAGTCTTATAGGCTGGGTTGCATGTAGACAGTCATAGACTATATAAAAGGTCTACAAATTGATCACACTTTGCCTTCTCTGAAATCAGATTTACTATAGTATTGCAATTAATATTAAAAGGTAAGTTACATGTGTGGTTTCCACATTGCATGTGATACACTGCAGATCCTCAGTGAATTTGCTTGCCATAAGGAAATCCTGCCATGAGTAGTATATGAGGCATATTTTACACTCAATTTAGAAAATTGTACTTCCTGATTTCTGGGAGTTTGAGACCCATTTTGCATTGAATTTCTAGATTTTCATAAAATGAAGTAATAAACCTCACCAACTGATTTTCTGTGGAAGAAAGAAATGTGATGTTTGCGCCTTCTCTTGTCCAGGAGGACAGAGCTGTGACTACTACAGTTGGGCTATTTCCCACTCCACGCTTGTGTACGCAGGAGTCCTGTCTAACCCACAAGACTCTGCCAGGAACACTGTCACCCACCCCAAAGTAGGAGACATCTGCAGGGGCTCATGTTGGTTGAGGCTCTGAATCATAGAACTGCAGGCATCTAGAGTTTTCCTAAACCTGGATTGGAGAGCCATTTGCAGCATATAGTCCTGTGCTGCTTCAAAGCCACAGAACTTGTACACATGCACATTCGTAGCAGAGGTGGAAGTCTTGGCAACTATTGAACAAAGATTTTAAAATTTAAAAACAAACATACCGTGTTCGGGGTGAAAATTACCTGCACTGACAATGCTCTTTCCTGCCACAGCCTCAGTGCCACCAGGCACCCTCGTCAGTCTGGTGTTTCCCAGAAAATACACTTAATTACAGATGAGCTACTGGGTGCCTGTGTGTAACAGTCTTTTTTGTTAATCAGTTTTATGAAAACAAAAAAGCTATCCCACCTTAGAAGAAAAGATTGAACCTAAAACTTTCAGATATTTGAAAACATATGGGTATATTCTGCCTCATGATTATAAAAATGCTCAAGTATATAACAGTAATTGTTTTTTTAGATGTGCCTTAACAAGGCAGAAATGGGCCGGGCCGGCAGTATGGTATTTTGGAAAGAAATTCAGTT